>NC_135803.1:108006294-108306294 GCF_964213995.1 Mustelus asterias
TGTAATTAGTAGTAAGAAGTCTCACAACACCAGGTTAAAGTCCAACAGGTTTATTTGGTAGCAAATACCATAAGCTTTCGGAGCGCTGCTCCTTCGTCAGATGGAGTGGAAATCTGCTCTCAAACAGTGCAAACAGACAAAATCAAGTTACAGAATACTGATTAGAATGCAAAACCTACAGCCAGCCAGGTCTTAAATGTACAGACAATGTGGGTGGAGAGAACATTAAACACAGGTTAAAGAGATGTGTATTGTCTCCAGACAGAACAGCTAGTGAAATTCTGCAAGTCCAGGAGGCAAGCTGTGGGGGTTACTGATAATGTGACTGATGCGCGATTGATTCAAACGGGAGGCTAGGACGTACCCGTGAATAAAGGCTTTTATTCACAACAAGAATAGAGCATACTGCTTAACAATGCTATCCCAGACTAAGGGCTACTAGGAAGTAGCAGTGACCTTTATACTCCTGCAAGAAGGCGGAGCCAAACGGAGTGTACCACAGAACAATACTAACAGGTGGAACACCCCAACCCTAACCCCAACAGTAACAAGAGTAACATATGTACAAGTACCCATATTATTAACCATCTATCGTTCACTACAGTAACATAAATCCAACATCCCGGTTTAGGCCGTCCTCATGTGTGCGGAACTTGGCTATCAGTTTGTGCTCAGCGACTCTGCATCGTGAAGGCCGCCTTGGAGAACGCTTACCTGAAGACCCAAAGATACACAAGGCAAACACACCCGGCCGTCCCATCGTTTCAGGCAATGGAACCCTGTGCGAGAACCTCTCCGGCTACGTCGAGGGCATCCTGAAACCCATTCTACAAAGCACCCCCAGCTTTTGTCGTAACACTACAGACTTCCTCCAGAAACTCAGCACACATGGAGCAGTTGAACCAGGAGCACTCCTCGTCACAATGGATGTCTCGGCACTCTACACCAGCATCCCCCACGATGATGGCATTGCTGCAACGGCCTCAGTACTCAATGCCGTCAACTGCCAGTTTCCAGATGCAATTTTACAACTCATCCGCTTTACCCTGGACCACAATGTCTTCACCTTCAACAACCAGTTCTTCATCCAGACACACGAAACAGCCATGGGGACAGAATTCGCACCTCAATATGCCAACATCTTCATGCACAGGTTCGAACAAGACTTCTTCACCGCACAGGACCTTCAACCGATGCTATACACTAGGTACATCGATGATATTTTCTTCCTTTGGAGTCATGGTGAGCAATCACTGAAACAACTATATGATGACATCAACAAGTTCCATCCCACCATCAGACTCACCATGGACTACTCTCCGGAATCGGTTGCATTCTTGGGCACACGCATCTCCATTGAGGACGGTCACCTCAGCACCTCACTGTACCGCAAGGCCATGGATAACCTCATGATGCTCCACTTCTCCAGCTTCCACCCTAAACACGTTAAAGAAGCCATCCCCTACGGACAAGCCCTCCGTATACACAGGATCTGCTCGGATGAGGAGGATCGCAACAGACACCTCCAGACGCTGAAAGATGCCCTCATAAGAACAGGATATGGCGCTCGACTCATCGATCAACAGTTCCGACGCGCCACAGCGAAAAACCGCACCGACCTCCTCAGAAGACAAACACGGGACACGGTGGACAGAGTACCCTTCGTCGTCCAGTACTTCCCCGGAGCGGAGAAGCTACGGCATCTCCTCCGGAGCCTTCAACATGTCATTGATGAAGACGAACATCTCGCCAAGGCCATCCCCACACCCCCACTTCCTGCCTTCAAACAACCACGCAACCTCAAACAGACCATTGTCCGCAGCAAACTACCCAGCCTTCAGGAGAACAGTGACCTCGACACCTCACAACCCTGCCACAGCAACCTCTGCCAGACGTGCCGGATCATCGACATGGGTGCCATCATCTCACGTGAGAACACCATCTACCAGGTACACGGTACCTACTCTTGCAACTCGGCCAACATTGTCTACCTGATACGCTGCAGGAAAGGATGTCCCGAGGCATGGTACATTGGGGAAACCATGCAGACGCTACGACAACAGATGAATGAAAACCGCTCGACAATCACCAGGCAAGACTGTTCTCTTCTTGTGGGGGAGCACTTCAGCAGTCACGGGCATTCAGCCTTGGATCTTCAGGTAAGCATTCTCCAAGGCGGCCTTCACGACACACGACAGCGCAGAGTCGCTGAGCAGAAACTGATAGCCAAGTTCCGCACACATGAGGACGGCCTAAACCGAGATGTTGGATTTATGTCACATTATCAGTAACCCCCACAGCTTTCCCCCTGATCTTGCAACATTTCACCAGCTGTTCTGTCTGGAGACAATACACATCTCTTTAACCTGTGTTTAATGTTCCCTCCACCCACATTGTCTGTACATTTAAGACCTGGCTGGCTGTAGGTTTCGCATTCTAATCAGTATTCTGCAACTTGATTTTGTCTGTTTGCACTGTTTGAGAGCAGATTTCCACTCCATCTGACGAAGGAGCAGTGCTCCGAAAGCTTATGGTATTTGCTACCAAATAAACCTGTTGGACTTTAACCTGGTGTTGTGAGACTTCTTACTGTGTTCACCCCAGTCCAACGCCGGCATCTCCACATCATGTAATCAGTAGATCAGCTTTGGTACAGGGCACCTCAAAGCTTCAGTTAAAAATCAGGGATATGGAGTCTTTCCACACTTTCAACACAAAGTAGAAATGACAGATTTGCTAATATCCATGTGTGGATACGCAAGCAGCACATTGGAATGATCACATCAGAGAGTCATTGCGCTGTGTATCTGCATTACGGACTGACATTATCCCATAGTAAGAAGTCTCACAACACCAGGTTAAAGTCCAACAGGTTTATTTGGTAGCAAATACCATAAGCTTTCGGAGCACAGCTCCTTCGTCAGATGGAGTGGATATCTGTTCTCAAACAGGGCACAGACACAGAAATCAAATTACAGAATACTGATTAGAATGCAAATCTCTACAGCCAGCCAGGTCTTAAATGTACAGACAATGTGGGTGGAGGGAGCATTCAACACAGGTTAAAGAGATGTGTATTGTCTCCAGACAGAACAGCTAGTGAAATTCTGCAAGTCCAGGAGGCAAGCTGTGGGGGTTACTGATAATGTGACATAAATCCAACATCCCGGTTTAGGCCGTCCTCATGTGTGCGGAACTTGGCTATCAGTTTCTGCTCAGCGACTCTGCGCTGTCGTGTGTCGTGAAGGCCGCCTTGGAGAACGCTTACCTGAAGGCTGAATGCCCGTGACTGCTGAAGTGCTTCCCCACAGGAAGAGAACAGTCTTGCCTGGTGATTGTTGAGCGGTGTTCATTCATCCATTGTCGTAGCGTCTGCATGGTTTCCCCAATGTACCATGCCTCGGGACATCCTTTCTTGCAGCGTATCAGGTAGACAAGTGTACTGACAACTGAACAACGAGGAACACTACAGACAGTTACCACAGATCCGACCAAAGAACACACCCGTCAACTCAACACTCTGATCAAAACCTTTGATCCAGACCTTCAGAGCACCCTCCGTGCTCTCATCCCTCGTACTCCACGCGTTGGAGATCTCTACTGCCTCCCAAAAATACACAAGGCAAACACACCCGGCCGTCCCATCGTTTCAGGAAACGGAACCCTGTGCGAGAACCTCTCCGGCTATGTCGAGGGCATCCTGAAACCCATTGTACAAAGAACCCCCAGCTTTTGTCGCGACACTACGGACTTCCTACAGAAACTCAACACACATGGAGCAGTTGAACCAGGAGCACTCCTCATCACAATGGATGTCTCGGCACTCTACACCAGCATCCCCCACGATGATGGCATTGCTGCAACGGCCTCAGTACTCAATGCCGTCAACTGCCAGTTTCCAGATGCAATTTTACAACTCGTCCGCTTCATCCTGGACCACAATATCTTCACCTTCAACGACCAGTTCTTCATCCAGACACACGGAACAGCCATGGGGACAGAATTCGCACCTCAATATGCCAACATCTTCATGCACAGGTTCGAACAAGACTTCTTCACCGCACAGGTCCTTCAACCGATGCTATACACTAGATACATCGATGACATTTTCTTCCTTTTGGAGTCATGGTGAGCAATCACTGAAACAACTATATGATGACATCAACAAGTTCCATCCCACCATCAGACTCACCATGGACTACTCTCCGGAATCGGTTGCATTCTTGGACACACGCATCTCCATTAAGGACGGTCACCTCAGCACCTCACTGTACTGCAAGCCCACGGATAACCTCATGATGCTCCACTTCTCCAGCTTCCACCCTAAACACGTTAAAGAAGCCATCCCCTACGGACAAGCCCTCCGAATACACAGGATCTGCTCAGATGAGGAGGATCGCAACAGACACCTCCAGACGCTGAAAGATGTCCTCATAAGAACAGGATATGGCGCTTGACTCATCGATCAACAGTTCTGACGCGCCACAGCGAAAAACCGCACCGACCTCCTCAGAAGACAAACACGGGACACGGTGGACAGAGTACCCTTCATCGTCCAGTACTTCCCCGGAGCGGAGAAGCTACGGCATCTCCTCCGGAGCCTTCAACATGCCATTGATGAAGACGAACATCTCGCCAAGGCCATCCCCACACCCCCACTTCTTGCCTTCAAACAACCACGCAACCTCAAACAGACCATTGTCCGCAGCAAACTACCCAGCTTTCAGGAGAACAGTGACCACGACACCACACAACCCTGCCACAGCAACCTCTGCCAGACGTGCCGGATCATCGACACGGATGCCATCATCTCACGTGAGAACACCATCTACCAGGTACGCGGTACCTACTCTTGCAACTCGGCCAACGTTGTCTACCTGATACGCTGCAAGAAAGGATGTCCCGAGGCATGGTACATTGGGGAAACCATGCAGACGCTACGACAATGGATGAATGAACACCGCTCAACAATCACCAGGCAAGACTGTTCTCTTCCTGTGGGGGAGCACTTCAGCAGTCACGGGCATTCAGCCTTGGATCTTCAGGTAAGCATTCTCCAAGGCGGCCTTCACGACACACGACAGTGCAGAGTCGCTGAGCAGAAACTGATAGCCAAGTTCCGCACACATGAGGACGGCCTAAACCGGGATGTTGGATTTATGTCACATTATCAGTAACCCCCACAGCTTGCCTCCTGGACTTGCAGAATTTCACTAGCTGTTCTGTCTGGAGACAATACACATCTCTTTAACCTGTGTTGAATGCTCCCTCCACCCACATTGTCTGTACATTTAAGACCTGGCTGGCTGTAGAGATTTGCATTCTAATCAGTATTCTGTAATTTGATTTCTGTGTCTGTGCCCTGTTTGAGAACAGATATCCACTCCATCTGACGAAGGAGCTGTGCTCCGAAAGCTTATGGTATTTGCTACCAAATAAACCTGTTGGACTTTAACCTGGTGCTGTTAAAACTCTTACTGTGCTTACCCCAGTCCAACGCCGGCATCTCCACATCATTATCACATAGCCCAGAGAACTCAATAGTTGCATTAACGTCTCCAAATGGGCAGCAAGGACCATGCTGAATGACAAGGGTAAAAAGTTTGGATATCAAATACGCAACTTACAAACGAAGAGGAGTGGTGTGGGGAGAGGGTAGTCAAGCAAATCTTCTCCATTCAAAGGCAAAATCCTGGCGGGGAGTCATGGAAACAGGCAGTACAAGGAGTTTCAAGAAACAATTAAGCTTTTGGGGAATTGAAAACTGTGATTAGAAAGCGTGATTGAAATCTATTAAGAAGCAATTATTTCATCGGGCTTCATTTTTCCTTAGCATTGCTAAGATTTATGATTCACTCAGGGAATTTAAACACTTTATTTAACTTTCCAGCAGAATTCTAGTGCGTTGAAACATATGCACAAATTGAGACTTGTAATGTGTGTTGGTGATACTGTTTTCATATTGCTAAAAGTTCCTATGCTTTAACGATATGAAGCACTTTGTTGATTTGGTATAATTACTTTTTTCTTTTGCCTGGGAGCCAATTTATGAAGAAATGCTTCTTTAATGCGATATCAAGTCTTAGGTGATGGAAGGATTTCTTTTGCAATGCATGCAGTAACAGGAAATAAGCACTTTAATGACTAATAACAATAATTTATGTGCACATTCATTCTGGAATATGGCAGATTTAAATTGCATATTAGAGAAGTTCTGATGTGGAACAGGATTTAAAATGCTTATTAATACAACAGGTGCTATCTATTAAAAGAGACAGCTTGTATAGCTGATGTTATTCGCAGGACTAGTGCAGATAAAGGCATGACAGTAAAAGAATCTCAACATAGAAAAAGGAACCTTAGCATAGGTACGCCATCTTGGAATCCTGCTATCTAAAAGACTTCAGTCACATGTTCTAGCAGTTTTGTTTCTGAAAACCAATTGGTGAAGGCATCTTTTTGGCAAACCAAATAAATTAAATCAAATAAACTGAGGGACAAAGTAAAAGAGGCAGCCCCTTAAAAATTGGTGGAACCCTTCAAAGCAAAATAAACCAAAGTGTAAAGGAAACTTAAAACATCAAATCAAAATGTGATTAAAACGATCAATAATACAACCCCAGCCCCTGCGGGGCCCAACGGGCACAGAAGGCCTCGATGGTGCCCGTGGACTCCGCATGCTCCCTCTCCAGGGACACCCGGCTGCAAACGTTGCTGCGGTAGAGGGGCAGACGGTCGGGTCAGATGACCTCTTCGGTCACCTGCTGCCTGGACCTGTTTATGGCGAGTCTGGCCAGGCCCAGGAACAGGTTCACGAGGAGGTCCTCCACTTCCCTGTTCGCCTCCACACCGGGTGCCCGTAGATCAGGAGCATGGGCGTGCAAACAAAACATCAATAAAAGGTTTTTTAGGTAATATAAAAGGGAGTGCAGCCTATGATACTGAACATAGACGTGATCCATGGACTCCACAAGACTGCAAAAGGTCAGGTTCCAATTGGTGAAGGGTGACACTGGAGTTCACGTTTATATTTATTTGCAGAGTGAAACATTATTAGCATATGCCTCCTAATTTAACCAAAGTTTCAATAAGGTTCGCTTATATATGTGCTCAAGTGAAACTCCAATTAATGCCCTCTGCCTGCTTACCATTAAACACAACTGACATGCAATTAACAAATTCCCTCCTCTCTCTTTAAATAATAAAATGGAGTTAAAATGAGTAACCAATAATCAAAACAAATCAAATAAAAATATCTTTCATAATCTATACCAAGTATAACATTGTAAGTTGCTCCTCCTCCAGGACCTCTAACAAGGCATAAGCATTTAACAATCAGTTGATGATTGGTTCCATCCATTTCCTTTTGCTTAGTTTGAAACCAGCAAGGTTAATCCATAACCTTTCCTCATTTATGCTTTCATAGTGTACATCATTCAACAATGAAGGAATCTCTATGCAACATCCAATATGTATATTGCCTTCAACATGTCCCTTCTATAGAATCTCTCTGAAAATATTTGACAATAGCATCCCATATCACCCGTACATTTAACAATACTTTTTACTGGATTCCCAAGCTAAAGAAGAAAAGTATTTTGCATTTTTATCCATAAGAAATATTATGGAATCCGCTGCATTCAAATGTCCATCAGGAAGATTATCGAATGAAAATAAAAATGACTAGTTTCATATTCTTGGGGTCAACTAAGGATGGCACGTAAGTATACATTTCTCTGCATTTATCTGCATTGAGATTGAATTTTCCTCAATATTTTATAAAGTTTAAGAATTTATTTATTAGTGTCACAAGTAGGCTTACATTAACACTGCAATGAAGTTATGGTGAAAATCCTATGCTCTTAAAACAGGCTTGACTTTATGGTGTTTCATTGTAGGACTTAACACCAACACGTCAAAATTAGTAGCTGGTCATCTGAGCAAGTCACAATGCGTTCAACTAATATCGGAACAGAGGGGGCGATCTTACTGTTGCGCCCCACTGGCTGATGGGCAGGATGAGCCGGTAAGATTGCGCAAGAGCCAAGAAGTCAAGTTCACACCCAATTTCTCACCTCTCGCGATCTTACCGGCACCGGATATCCGGCGCGATCAGCCTCGTGCCCATTTCCAGCGTGAGGCTGAATAATTTATTTAACTTGGACTGAAATGCTTTTTTACATTGAATTAATGAGCCCGGGACAGAATCGTCCAGGCTCACTTGCCTTTGTGTCTTCGCTGGGAGAGGTTTTCTCCGGGGAGGATCACAGCTGGTCCCCAGCAATGGGGACCAGTTGTGATGGCCTTGCCAGTAGAACTGGAGGCCATTGAGGCCCCCTGGGAAGTTGGGGACAAGGGGTGGTGCCCCTCAGGCAGTGCCTGTGGGCGTCCGATCGCAGAGGGGTTGGGGTGGAGGGAGTGGTGGGGGGGATAGGTCTAGGCATATGGGGGGGAGGGTGCTGTGAAAGGCTGCGGGCCCCCACGGTGGCTGGGGTGGGGTTGCTGTGCTTTAGGCTGGGAGGCAAGCTGAGAGCAGCAGAGACTGAGTGACAGGTCTCTACTGCCAGAGATCTGCGCATGTGCAATGGCGCACTCTGCTGCTCTCAGCCAGCGTTCTTGTGGCTTAAGCCCCTCCCTACAGACGAGAAACCATTTCTGCCGCTTTTTCATGCACTGAGTGCATAAGATAGCAGATTTGAACTCGCCCAAAAAACAGACCTGAAACTCTCCTGTTTTCACGCCTGTCTTGGACTTAGAATTATTTTGGTAAGATTGATGCCCATTGAGGTAGAAGCAGGCCATTCAGCCCCTCAAGTTTGCTCTGCCATTCAACTAGATCATGGCTCATTTTCTGTTTCAATGCATTTTTCCTGTATTATCCCCATATCCCTTGATATCCTTACTATCATGAAATATATCAATCTGTGTCTTGAATATACCCAATTGTGAACCTGTGGAACTCACTGCCCCAGAGTGCAGTGGAAGCAGAAACAATCAACAGATTCAAGAAAGAGATAGATATGTTTCTGATGAAAATCCAAAGATGTGCGGGTTAGGTTGATTGGCCATGCTAAAAAATGCCCCTTAGTGTCCTGAGATGCGTAGGTTAGAGGGATTAACAGGGAAATATGTAGGGATATAGGGGTACGGCCTGGGTGGGATTGTGATCGGTGCAGACTCGATGGGCCAAATGGCCTCTTTCTGCACTGTAGGGTTTCTATGTTTCTTTCTATGTTAAAAGAGTGATAAAGGGCTATGGGAAGCAGACAAAAAAGTGGAGTTGCGACCAGGATAAGATCAACCATGATCATGTTAAATGGCGGAGCAGGCTCAAAGGGCTGAATTGCCTTCTCCCACTCCTAATTCTGATGTTCCAATGACTGAGACTTCACAGCTCTCTGGGGTAGTGAATTCCAAAAAGTGAAGAAATTCCTCCTCATCTGGTCCTAACTGGCCTATTCCTGACTCTTAGGCTGTGTGGCTTGGTCCTAGACCTCCAGGGGAAACATCCTTCCTGTATCCATACTTTTGAACCCCCTGTAAGAATTCTGTATACATCACTGAGATTACCTCTCATTCTTCTATACTCTAGAGAATATAGGCCCAGTCTCTGCAATCTCTCCTTAGATAAGGAAACCAAACCTGTACACAATATTCCAGGTGCAGTCTCACCAAGGCTCTATACAATTGCAGCAAGACTTCTTTACTCCTGTACCCAAATCCTCTTGCAATAAAGACGAACCAACGAATTGCCTTCCTAATTGCTTGCTGAACCTGCATATTGGGGGCAATTCTCCCGGAAGTGTTCAATTCGCATAAAAACTGGACTAAATCCCTCTGTTTTTTTTCAGTGGGGTTTTCAAAATGAATCTCCCACACTCTGTGCACTGCAGAGTGCACTACTGTGAATCACACAAAAAATCAGTGGGCAGAGCCTATTCCTATTCTCCTATGGAGAGGCTGGCAGCAAAGCGCTGAGTGGGCCATTGCACATGCATCGATCTGTCAGTGCAGAGATCAGCACTGCCAGCCTCCTGATCGCAGGCCAGCTTGATTGCTGGCCAGCCCTGCGACCCAACATCACTGGCTCCTCTGACCCCATCCAAGACCCGATTGTTGGCCCCTCGAACATGTCCAGGCAAGCCTCGAACCCACCCTGCCCCCAACCCGCCGCAATCTCCCAATCCCCCCTGCCCCCATTGGCAGCCTCGACCTACCAACCCCCCGCACCCCCCTCCCCCCCCCCCCCCCCCCCCGCAGTCCCGACACCCCGGCAGACCTTCACCCACCCCCCCCCCCCCCCCCCCCATCCTGATATGGCCAGCCCCAATTGCTGGCCTCTCTCCCTCTGCTCGCAATCCCTCTGCAGAGTGACAGTGGGACCCCCTTCCCCACCCCCACCAATCTCCCCCCAGAGGCCCTTCCCCATTAGGCCCCACCCCTTGGCACTGCCCAATGCCTGCTGGGCAATGCCAATATGTCCCCTGGGCACTGGCACTTTGCCCCTTGGGCAGTGCCAGGAGGCCAGGCTGGCACTGCCAAGCTGGCAATGCCCAGGGGGCACCCCCTCACCCCAACCTCCTGGAGGGCCTCAATGGCCTCCCCTTCACTCAAGCGGGATTGGGCCACCAGTTCCCTGCAAGTGGGGAGCTGGTGTAAACTCTGCTGGAGAAAAACACTCTTGGCTCCGGGGGAGAGGCTAGCGGGCCTGGAGACTTCAGTCCTGGTCCTGCTAATCAGATGTAAAGTATATTTAAAAGACTATTTGAATACATTATGCAGCTCCGCACCGGTTTCTGGTGCAGAGCTGACGGCACCGGAAATCTGGCTGCCGGAGACTCATGGAGGCCGCAGCACCCAGGGGGGAACCCACTAAACAGCCTCCACTTGAGTCTCCTGGTTTGCTGCATTACAAAAGCAGCGCAGCGGGCTGGGAGAATCGCCCCCATTAGCTTTCAGTAGCTTATGAACAAGGTCACCCATGTCCCTTTTAACTTCAACACTTTCCAATCTCCTACCATTTAAGAAATACTCTGTATTTCTGTTTTTCCTACCAAAATGGATAACTTTATATTTTTCCACATATATTCCATCTGCCATGTTTTTGCCCATTCACTTAGGCTATTGAAATCTCCTTGAAGCCTCTTTGCATCCTCCTCACAGCTCACATTTACACCTAGTTTTGTGTGATCAGAAACTTGAAAATATTACACTTTGTCCCGGTGTCCAAATCGTTCAGACTTCACAATTGATTCAAAACCTTTTCAGATGTAACAATTTTTTCCTGTGATAACCATGACCGACTAACCAGAATGGAAGGAGCATAGCTTCAATAGGACTGTGGACTTAAATTCATTCCAGCCTGACTCCTGATCTCAAATTCTACTCTAATCTTATTAAGAACACATCTTTTAAACTCTGTTGCATAACCCCATGAGAAATCATCATCCTGCCTCATGAAAATGTCTGAAAGTCTCCCTTCATGATACCAGTAAATCATTGTGGGATCTGCTTTTAGGTGAACATATCTCAGCAAAACAGATCTCATCAAAATATACCACTGCCTGGAAACATCATTCAGGCTATAGACACATACGTTTTCTTTCTTTCATTTCCCTTCTGCACTTGCTGCCTATTTTAAAGTTTCCAAAAAACTACTCTCAGAAAAGTAGCACCTCCAAAAATGCAGTTTTTATGTTGTTTGATTTATACTCCCATCAATACGTGGCCAAAAGAGCCAACAAAACAAAAAGACTTTCAAGATTAGTTTTCCAGCTATGGCAGAGTCCACTCTTAATATCTGTATTACCCAATCACTCTTCAAAACCCATAGCAACTATGGGACTTGACAGGGACATGGGACTTGAATGCTGAAAGGGTGTTAACTCCTTGTGGAGAAACGAACTACAGGACATGGTTTACAAATAAGGGGTTTCCCATTTAAGAGATGAGAAGCAATGTTTTCTGTCAGAGGATCAGGAAACTTTTGGACTCTCTTCCCCAAGAGCAGTGGAGGCAGGGTCAATTAATATTTATAAAACAGAGGTAGATAGATTCTCGACTAACAAAGGAGTCACCTGTAGGTGGAATGTGGAGTTGAGGCCACGGTCAGTCATTGAATGACAGAGCAGGCTCAAAGGGCTGAATGATCGACTCCAGTTCCTAACTCATATATACGTAGGTAATTAGCCTCACGTTTCGTTATAGGTCCCATCTGCAAGGACCTTTTCAGTACAAATCTATACAAAAATGTGAAAATGCTAGTTGCCCCTTATCTGGCACTCCAAACTCTCTCCAACTATCTAATTTCTTTTTCTACGTCTCTCTTATTAATCTATCCTCTTGTTTATTGACAGTCACCAAATGTTATGGTATGAGGACTTCTACTTCTAGTTCTGTTCCAAGGCTGTTCTGTACCCATCATTTCATTGTGTAATCTTTTCAAATGATGGCCTTTACTTGCACTTTGATGTCTGTCAGGACTACTTTTCATCTGCCTCTTGCACTATTGGGGACTCTTTTTCTGATATGTGATCATATTCTATCGCAGGCGTCACTTCAAGGCCCACTATTAGAACTTTCACTGAGCTTCCCATTCTCCTTTCTGCTGTGAAAGCTAAATCAGTTCAAAGTGCTTTCATCCTGATTCCACGTGTCTTTAGCATTTGCATTGCACTCACGCCACCAATCATTTGACTATTTCAAAATCCTGCAATCATTGAGTTTTTTATTCTTTGTGTCACCGCAGAATATCCCATTCATTCCATCAAGGCTGCAGGAAATGATTGTTTTCCTAGGAATCTTCAACACCTTAGCACAATGCAACAATTTAATTGCTAGTATTGAAGTAGGATCTCCAAATTGATTTTTTCTTAATTTATACAATCTGTTTAAGTCCATGATATATTCCTCCACAGAATTGGAAAAACAGATGGTTATTCAATCAAAGTCTGATCATGGCTCAAAGGCAATTGGTAGATCATCTTCCTCATAAATTTCTTCCAAGAACTCCAAATTTTCATCAGTATCCAATTAACAGGCATTCAACTCACAAAGTACTTCATTGCTGATTTTACTTCCTGTAGCAAGTGACAAAGCCAGGGCCATACTTGGTAAGGAAGTAACCCATGCCTACATATCCACTTCTTCCTTCCGAAAGTCACGTGGTTCAGACTCCAAGAACATCAGAGAATAATAATACCCCAGCAGCTTACACTTGCTTTCTGGCCACCTCTTACAATGTTAGAAAGCCGTGTTTTTATTAAAAATGACACTATTTCTTTTAGTGGAGTGAAATCAGTGGATAACTTTAAAAAGAAGACTGACAACTATATTTTTAAGTGGGCTAAACAGCAGTTCTTAAAATAATCGAACACTTTCATGACTTCACCCTGCAAATTAAGAAGATACCAGAGGAAGATGTGTTGTCTGGAAGTGGACCATCAGAACTTAAACGAGTGTGAATTGTTCAAGGGCAGCCAGGCATAATCTGTTTATTCAGGTGGGTGTGGGATGATCAACTAAACTCTTTACTTTGGACAGTGGGCCCTGAATGGCAGGGTCTATTATCCAAAGTAATTAGTTTCCCACTCTGGATCCAAGTCTCCATTCTGGGTCATTCTGACATCTCACGACAGTAAACAATTAAACATGGAATGAGGGCTTTCCAGCTTGTGATCATGTTTATTAACTGGCGAGATTGTGAATAGAGGTTACGTGGTAGCAAGTTAATCATTTCTGTTAGAAAGAAACCACTTTTCCAGAGTGCATCAGTCACAGACAAAGGCCGGAACTCTACCACCTCACCTGCCACGGAATTGGAGCGGGTGAAGGTCCAACAATTGAAGTCTCTGTTGACCTTGTGTGGGAATTTCCAGTCTCGCCCGAGCGAGGCCGTAAAGTCCCGCCCAATGAGTGGGTGGGTAATGGTGAGAAGTGAATTAGTGGCTTCTCTCTCTCCCTCGCTCTCTCCAGCCATACTGCAAGCATATACCCTGCCTGGATATGACCAGCCAAACATCACAGGCAGCATCTTCAATGTAAACCAAACAGCTGCTGACACCAAGGGAAAAGATGGAGATGGTCCATCAAGATGTTAAATATTCTCGGTGCAGAATCCAAGAAAAATGACCAAACAAGGCCTGAAACTATCCAATGTATCAACCAAGAGGATCTGTCTACAATTGACTTTCTTTTGGACACTAAAATATTTTTACATAACCCTCCCTCCTTGTAACCTACCGCTGTGTGTGTGTCTCTTGGGTGTGTGTGAGAGAGTGAGTTGGCCTTTATTATTCTTTACTTAATGGGTATTAAGAACAATAAACATCATTTCATTTTCTTTTCAAACTCATAAGGAAACCTGTCTATGTGTATCTTGTACAATCACAGCACTTAAACTGTTAAACACACACTAAATTGGCATCGAGCAATTCTTTTCAAAACACCTGTTGCAATCAACCAAGAGGTGGGACGAACAGTGAGTCATCCTGCCAGTTCAAATGTAGTTATTGCGATTGTGGCTTTCTTACTGTTTTTTTTAAGCTTCTATTACGTTTCGGCAGCCATCCTCTGTTACCATCTTTGATTCCAGAAAGCCAGTTGCGGAAGTATGATAGTGGAGCTAATCTTTACTCAGTGCTTTATTTATTTACATAATGAAACATAATGAGCATATACGTTCTAACTCAATGACACCACAATTTCAGTGTCTCTTTATATGTGAACCCCACCACCACCACCATTTCTATTAACCTTTTGTTGGATGTGAGGGCTTCTGGCAAGGCTAGCATGTGTTGCCTATCCCTAATTGCCCATAAGAAGATAGTGGTGAGCCATAAGCACACCCACAGTGCTTACTTTTCTCTAATGGTTTCATTACAGCTGAGTGATCTGCTCCGTCATTTCAAAAGGCAGTTAAAGAGTCAAGCATATTGCTCTGGGTCTGGAGTCATGTTTAGGCCAGACCTGGTAATGTGTTTGGGGAGATCAAACAATAGGAGGGAATACAAGTAAATGGGAATATACTGAGAGGAGTAGATGAAGTGAGAGATCTTGGCGTGCAAGTGTACAGTTCCCTAAAGTAGCAATGCACGTAGATAAGACTGTAAAGAAGGCATATGGAAAGCTCTCCTTTATTGGCAGAGGTATAGAATATAAAAGTAGAGATTTAATGATGAAACTGTATAAGACACTGGTGAGACCACAACTGGAGTGTTGTGTGCAGTTCTGGTCACGACATTACAGTAAGGACATAATTACTCTGGAGAGAGTGCAGAAAATTTTACCAGAATATTGCCAGGGCTAGAAAAATGTAGCAATGAGGAGAGATTGGAGAGGTTGGAACAGAGAAGGCTGAGGGGTGACATGATTGCGGTATGCAAAATTGTGAGGGGTAGAGATCGAGTAGACAGGAGGAACCTGTTTCCCTTGGCAGAGTGCACAAAAACCAGGGGTCATAGGATTGGAGGAGACATGAGGAAAAGCTTTTTTTACGCAGAGGGTGGTGGGTGTCTGGAATTCACTGCCTGAGTTGGTGGTGGAGGCAGAGACTCTAAACTCTTTTAAAAAGTATCCGGATCTGCACCTTAAGTGCTGTAAGCTGCAGTGCTATGGAGCAGATGCAGGAAGGTGGGATTAGAAAGGACATTTGGGTGTCTTTGAGTCAGCATAGACAAGATGGGCAGAATAGCCCCCTTCTGGCTGTATCATTTCTATGGTTCTACACTTGATGCGCTACTCAAACACGAGGCCTGAAGCTCGGTAAATGAAAGGCTTTTATTTACTGTAATGAAGCTGCCAGAACTTATATACACTATCCCAGACTGAAGGGGTCCTGGCCAGAGCAGGGACTCTTATACCTCTCCCAGGAGGCGGAGCCCGACTGGGATGTGCCACAACACTACAGTACAAAGGTGTAACAACCCCATCCTAACCCCAACAGCAACAATAGCACAACCCAACAGTAACATATGTACATCCTTGTAGTACTGGCCAGCTCCAGGCTCAGTACTATCCAGTGGGAACCAACAATGGTTCACCACATTCACCCCTCCTTTGAGAACAAAGGCCGGCGGGGTACAAAACAGAATAAAGTGTCAGCAGTCTATAAGTTCAGATGGTCAGGGGGACCGCACCGTCGTTGTGACCTCCTCAATACCGGCGGCGACACTGGAGTAGGCACTTGTGGTGGCGTTCTCCCCAAGGCAGCGTCCAGCTGTTCTTCCACAGACTCACAGGCCGGTTGACCCTGAGGCGACGGTAGTCCATGGGATCCTGACACGCCCTGCAGTGGCGACCATCTTCTGGGCTCAGGCAAGCTGTACATGGGAGTAAAATGGATAAGCAACGGTCCCGATGCTGCCCACGCCGTGTCCGGGGAAGAAACAAGAGATAAAGGGTTTGTTACAGGGGGTATAGGAGCGACAGGGGTTGCTACGTCCCCTGCTGGCGCCAGGTCTCGGATTGAGACCGTATCCTCTCGCCCGTCAGGGTATGCCACATAGGCATACTGAGGGTGGCATGGAGGAGATGGACCTGTTCGACCAATGGGTCGGACTTGCGGGCCCTTACATGTCGCCGTAGGAGGACGGGTCCTGAGTACGTCAACCAAGACGGTAATGAGGTCCCCGAGGAAGACTTGCGAGGGAATGAGAACATCCTCTCGTGGGGAGTAGCATTGGTTGCCGTACACAGGAGGGAGCAAATAGAATGGAGCGCATCAGGGAGCACCTCTTGCCAACGGGAGACTGGAAGACCTTTTGACTTCAACGCCAGTAAGACAGCCTTCGAGACAGTAGCATTCTCGCGTTCCACCTGTCCATTACCCCTAGGGTTGTAGCTCGTGGTCCTACTAGAGGCAATCCCGTATGAGAGCAGGAATTGCCTCAAGTCATCGCTCATGAACGACGAGCCCCTGTCGCTATGGATGTAGCCGGGGTACCCGAACAGGGTAAAGAGATCACGGAATGCCTTGATAACCGTGGCAGCGGATGTATCAGAGCAGGGAACAACAAAAGGGAACCGAGAGTACTCGTCAATGATATTGAGGAAGTACACATTCCGATCTGTTGAGGGAAGGGGGCCCTTAAGATCGACACTCAGTCTCTCGAAAGGACGAGTGGCCTTGACTAAATGTGCCCGGTCAGGCCGCGCAAATCCAACAGCTCCTTGTTACCGACCTGACGTCCTCCACCGAATAAGGCAGGTTGCGGGCTTTTACAAAGTGGTAGAGCCGAGTGACCCCACGATGGCACAGGTCATTATGGAGGGCCTGCAAATGGTCCTCCTGTATACTAGCGCATGTTCCACGCGAGAGGGCATCCGAGGGCTCATTGAGTTTCCCTGGACGGTACATGATGTCGTAGTTATAGGTGGAGAGTTCAATTCTCCACCGCAAGATCTTGTCATTCTTGATCTTGCCCCTCTGCGAGTTGTGAAACATGAATGCCACGGACCGCTGGTCCGTGATCAGGGTGAACCGTTTTCCCGCCAAGTAATGGCGCCAGTGCCTGACGGCCTCCACAATGGCCTGGGCCTCCTTTTCCACCGCTGAATGCCGAATTTCGGGGCCTTGGAGGGTGCGGGAAAAAAATGCGACGGGCCTGCCCGCCTGGTTAAGTGTGGCGGCCAGGGCGAAATCAGATGCATCGCTTTCCACCTGAAAGGGGATGGACTCGTCTACAGCGTGCATCGTAGCTTTCGCGATGTCGGCTTTTAATTTATCGAAGGCCAATCGGGCCTCTGGCGTTAGGGGAAAAGTCGTGGACTTAATAAGCGGACGGGCTTTGTCCGCGTAGTTGGGAACCCACTGCGCATAATAAGAGAAGAAGCCTAAGCATCTTCTCAGTGCTTTTGCACTAGCAGGCAAGGGAAGTTCAGAGAGGGGGCGCATACGGTCTGGATCAGGGCCAATGACCCCGTTTTCCACCACGTATCCTAGGATGGCTAAACGGCGCATACGAAACACACACTTCTCCCTGTTGTAGGTCAAGTTCAGGCGAGATGCAGTGCGTAGGAAGTTCAGGAGATTCGTGTCGTGGTCCTGCTGGTCATGGCCACAGATAGTGACATTATCCAGGTACGGGAAGGTAGCCCGCAGCCCGTTCTGGTCCGCCATTCGGTCCATAGCACGCTGGAAGACCGAGACCCCATTGGTGACACCAAAGGGAACCCTGAGAAAGTGATACAAGCGACCATCCGCCTCAAAAGCCGTGTATTGTCGGTCCTCTGGGCGAATGGGGAGTTGGTGATAGGCAGACTTGAGGTCTATGGTGGAGAACACCCGGTACTGCGCAATCTGATTGACCATATCAGATATGCGCGGGAGGGGATACGCATCCAACTGCGTATATCGGTTAATGGTCTGACTGTAGTCAATGATCATCCGGGGTTTGTTCCCGCTCTTGACCACCACGACCTGCGCCCTCCACGGACTAGCGCTAGGTTGTTTGATCCTTTCTTTGAGGAGCCGCTGAACCTCAGATCTAATGAAGATCCGATCCTCAGCGCTGTAACGCCTACTTTTAGTCGCGATGGGCTTGCAGCCTGGCACAAGATTCTGGAACAAGGAGGGTGTGGTGATCTTCAGCGTTGAGAGGCTGCAGCCGGGGCGCATTGCGCAATTTGGAGGCTGCTGCTGTTTTCCCACTGCCAGTGAAGGGAGTGGCCCACCGTACTGTAGGATTACACTCCTCAAGTGGACCATGAAGTTTAGTCCGAGAAGTATTGGCACGCAAAGATACGGCAACATGAGGAGCTTGAAACGCTCGTAAACTGTACCTTGCACCTTCAAGGTTACCACACAACTCCCTAGCACGGCAACAGACTGGGACCTTGATGCCATAGAGATTGTCTGTTTGGCAGGTTGAATCTGGAGTCCACACCGCTTCACAGTGTCTGGGTGGATAAAGCTCTCAGTGCTCCCGCTGTCAAACAGACAATAAATCACGTGGTCATTTACCTGGATATTCATCATAGATTTGTCAAGTCTATGAGGCTTGGCCTGGTCCAGGATGATCGACGCCACCGTTGGTTCATGAGCGCCTCTGCAGGCAGCTGAAATCGATGAGGAGGACACCTGCTGGTCGTTCGTGGTCAGTGTCGACCAACATGGCCGCTCCCATGAGTCGCACGTGGGTGAGGGCGCCAAACTCAGCGACCCCTGGTGGTCATACTCCTCCGACTCTGTCGACCGTAATGGCGTCATCCTGGCCTCGCACGTGGACAAACCCAACGTTGACTTCGACGACGAAGACCCGAGCTCTGAAGAATCGCAGGCCGCACTGCCGTTCCTGGGTTTAGATCGGCACACTTTTGAATAGTGCCCTTTTTTACCGCATGCGGTGCACAACACAGCTTTAGTGGGACACCGTTGCCGAGTATGCTTCGCTCCCCCACAGAAATAGCACCGTGGGCCGCCCGGGGCTGCTGCCGTCGTCTGGCCCGAGTGTGAGCACGCCATTACGCAGCATTTTGAACCCGAGGGACGAGGAGGGATTGGCGACTGCTCCTGCCACATTGTCTCCACATGGTCCTCCGGATATAATACTAAGCTTTTGGAGGCCGTCTCGAGCATCTCTGCTAGCTCGATGGCCTGGGTAAGGTTAAGGTTACCCTTCTCCAACAGTTTAAGTCGAATGTACGACGATCCGACCCCGGCCACAAACGCATCTCGGGCGAGGTCGTTCATGCTCTGCTCAGCCGACACAGCTTTGCAGTTACAGCCCCTGGCTAGCTCTAGGAGCTCGTTCGCATATTCCTCCATCGTTTCGCCAGACTGCCGTCGTCGAGTGGCTAGGAGGTAACGAGCATGTATCTCATTGGGTGGTTTGATATAGCGCTTCTTCAGAAGCTCGAGGGCCTTCGTATAATCGGTGGCCGCACGGATCGCGAGGTAGACAGTGTTGCTTACCCTCGCATGGAGGACCCGGAGTCTGTCATCATCTGTGGTGACCGCTGCGGAGGCTGCCAGGTAGTCTTCGAAACACTTCAGCCAGTGGTCGAAGGTGTTAGAAGCACCCACCGCACGTGGATCTAGCGTAAGGCGTTCCGGCTTCAGAATTTGCTCCATACTCTCTTTTTTTTTTCTCCGCCGAGAGTTTAACGACAGTAAATAAAATTGATGCGCTACTCAAACACGAGGCCTGAAGCTTGGTAAATGAAAGGCTTTTATTTACTGTAATGAAGCTGCCAGAACTTATATACACTATCCCAGACTGAAGGGGTCCCGGCCAGAGCAGGGACTCTTATACCTCTCCCAGGAGGCGGAGCCCGACTGGGATGTGCCACAACACTACAGTACAAAGGTGTAACAACCCCACCCTAACCCCAACAGCAACAATAGCACAACCCAACAGTAACATATGTACATCCTTGTAGTACTGGCCAGACCCTGGCTCAGTACTATCCAGTGGGAACCAACGATGGTTCACCACAACACTTCTAGGTTTCAGATTTCCTATTAAAAGTTCATTAGTGAACCAGATTGATTCTCTACTACAATCCATAGTTTCATGCTCACCATTGCTGCGACTATATTTTTTAAAATTCCTGACTTATTTAGTGAATTAATTTAAATTCTACCAGCTGCCATGGTGGGATTTGAACCTACGTCTCCTGAGCATTAATCCGGGGCTCTAGTCCAGTAATAATACCACCATGCTACCACACCCTTCGCCTGCATATAATGAAACACAATTGATATCCAATTAACACCAGCCTGCCAACGGCCCAACTCCCCACAGAATTTGATAGTGACGGAAGCAATATGATTCAGGTCCACAGTTATCCATGGTTCACAAACTGGCCGACAGTGAAATTGTGGATTACATTGGGACTCTAGTTAAGTGTGGAAGAAGGATATGCTTCATTGTTCAATGCAGACTTCCCTGAATTCAATCTTAAATGAATGTCAGTTGAACCAGCTGAAGAGCCCTGAAAGATTGTACATGGTCATCTCCTAAGCATGGGTTCCAGTCAGTTTTGAGTTGCATCCCATTAACAGCAAGGCTACGTGAGCACTGCTGCAAACAATTCTGGCTATTATTGTAATTATTCCGATAGCTGAAAGTAAATTAAGTTAAAATGTAAAGTAGTTGAAATTTGAATGGTGCCCACATCATTCTGCAACGGTTTTAAAAACTGCAGCGTTGAAATTAGAGCTTAAAAGATGACATCTTGTGAATAGAGGTCATGTGTGTTGGGATTATAGTGCAGTAATTATTTTAAATTCTACTAGCAGGTATAAATAATAAATTTAAAATATAATGAAATAAATTAATGGAGAAATTTTCGATGATAAATTATAAATTCAAAAGAATTACATGTCGGATGTTGGATGAACGGACAAGTCTTCACAAACCTCACTGATGGGAGGTGCTCTTCTCTTATGTAGATCACTGAACAAGCTGAGAGATTGTCTGGCAGAAACAACATGACTGGAGTAGACTTCTACATCTCATAACAACACCATACATCCAATCACCCCTTACCCTGCAGCTCAAATAAAAAAAATGTCAAAAAGCATGGAAGATCAATCAACTATCTCAGCAGTGAAGAAAGTAGGACTCACAGTGCCATCTCTTGCTCCAGCACAAGGAGGCAAGGGGATTCCTCATTTCCAAGCCTCCAACGCTTTGGTCCAAAAATCAGCCACTAATTTTATCGCTAGAGAATTAACTAGCAGGTTTCCAATGGTTACTGTTATAATGTAAGGTTGTTAGCCTTCAATAATAACTTCCACGTGATTTGGGTCCAAGTGGTTCAAACAAGCTTTATTGGCTAAATAACAGTATTGTTTTTGTACCACTGTTCTACTGTATTTTATTAAATGACAAGCAATTAATGCAAATTGGTCTGGTCATGGACTCAAGCTGATCAGGCTCTCGGGACTGCATTCAAAGCCACGGACTTCCAACTTCTCCAAGAGCTCTAACATTTTGGGTGCAGTATGCCCTGCCTTTGTACTATGTGGCTGCTTTGTTCTTTGCGTATGCATTTCTACCCTTATCACTCAGTAATTAATTCTCTCTCCAAGCCGATTAACAACTTAAGACCAAGCCATGCTACGCAGTGTAATAATCTCCTTGTCCTTCACTTCTTACAGGCTGTTATTGTTCTTTTGGAATGTATACACTTTTGCTACCGATGCAGAGGCCTTTTAGCTTTGTGGGTGTCCATAATTGTGAGTGCCTTCACAGCCTTTCAACGCTATCATTTTCTCTGCTATGTTGGTGACTTAACAATCAAGCCTTTACAATTAGATGTCTGATTCTCATGACGGTTTGTTAGCACAGAAATGAAAAGCTTCCTATAGCACTGCCATCAAATTGCTAATGTCTGTAGCTGTGCAAGATGTGAAACGTGACCATGTTAAGTACAAACCATGGGGGTGATTCTCCCAGCCCGCTGCGCTGCTCGAGACAGCTGTTTCACGGGCTTCCCGCTGGGTGTCACAGCCTCTGCAAGTCTCTGTGACTAAGATTTCCAGCATAATCAGCACCACGATGATGTCTGACGCGGAGCTGATTACAATATGGAAATCAGAATTTGCAAGTCGTTAGTGGGCCTGGGACTGAAGTCTCCAGGCCCACTAGCATCCTCCAGTGGGAGTGGTTCCCTCCAGCAGGATTTATTCCTGCTCCTCACCAACAGGGAACAGATGGCCTGACCCCACTGGAAGGAAGAGAGGCCATTGAGGGTTCCCGGGAGGTTGGGGGTAAGGAAAGGGGTGCCTCTTGTGCAGTGCCAGCCTGGCACCCTGGCACTGCCCAGGGATCAAATTGGCAATGGCCAAGGGGCACCTTGGCACTGTCCATTGGTCATTGGACAGTGACAAGGGGTTGGGGTCTATTGGGACAGGGCATATTGGGAGGGATCAGTGGGGATGGGGAGGACCTGCTGCCACTCTGCATTGGGATGACTGGGAAATGGTGGGAGTGAGGGCGATCAGAGCTGGCCACCTGGGTAGGGGGGGGGTGGTTTGGGGCTGCTGGGGGAGGTTGGGGCTGGCCGACAGGGGGAGGGGGTTGGGGCTGGTTGGTGGAGGAATTGGGGGATCGAGGCTGGCTGGGTGGGGGGGTGCTGGGGGGTGCTGGCTGATTGGGGCTGGCCAGGTACAGGGTCAGGGAGATCAGGGCTGGTTGCGGTGGGGGGTATGGGGGGACTTCAGGGCTTGCCTGGGGAGGACCAGGAGGCCAGCGATCGGGGGATGGTTGCAGGGCTGGCCAGCGATCTGGAGGCCAGCAATGCGGGGCCACTGCGCATGTGTGGATCTCAGCGCTGACAGATCGGCGCATGCACTGTGGTACGCTCAGCGCTGTGCCGTCAGCCTCTTGGTCGGGAATAGGTCCCGCCCACAGATTTCCAGAATGAATCATGCTGAGGCACTCTGCAATGCGTAGAATATCGGAGATTCATTCTGGAAATCACACTAAAAAACGAGTGGGATTTACTCCCATTTTCCTGCACAATGAGGACTTAGAACATTTTTGGGAGAATCCCAGCCCATATCTGTAATATATTTTAATGCAGGATATTTAGCTTAGGGAAACACTGACATAATACAAACTTAGAAGTCTAACAACACCAGGTTAAAGTCCAACAGGTTTATTTGGTAGCAAATGCCACTAGCTTTCGGAGCGCTGCCCCTTTGTCAGGTGGAGTGGGAGATGTGCTCACAAACAGGGCATACAGAGACACAAACTCAATTTACAGAATAATGATTGGAATGCTAATCAAGCTAATCAATGCTAATACAGCTAATCAAGTCTTAAAGGTACAGACAATGTGAGTGGAGAGAGCATTAAGCACAGGTTAAAGAGATGTGCATTGTCTCCAGACAGGACAGCTAGTGAGATTTTGCAAGTCCAGGCAAGTTGTGGGGGTTACAGATAGTGTGACATGAATCCAAGATCCCGGTTGAGGCCGTCCTCATGTGTGCGGAACTTGGCTATCAGTTTCTGCTCAGCGACCCTGCGGTGTCGTGTGTCGTGAAGGCCGCCTTGGAGAACGCTTACCCAAAGATCAGAGGATGAATGCCCGTGACCGCTGAAGTGCTCCCCAACAGGAAGAGAACAGTCTTGCCTGGTGATTGTCGAGCGGTGTTCATTCATCCGTTGTCATAGCGTCTGCATGGTTTCCCCAGTGTAGCATGCCTCCGGACTTCCTTTCCTGCAGTGTATCAGGTAGACAACGTTGGCCGAGTACCGTGTACCTGGTGGATGGTGTTCTCACGTGAGATGATGGCATCCGTGTCGATGATCCGGCACGTCTTGCAGAGGTTGCTGTGGCAGGGTTGTGTGGTGTCGTGGTCACTGTTCTCCTGAAGGCTGGGTAGTTTGCTGCGGACAATGGTCTGTTTGAGGCTGTGCGGCTGTTTGAAGGCAAGAAGTGGGGGTGTGGGGATGGCCTTCACTTGGGGTTGGACTGGGGTAAACACTGTAAGAAGTCTAACAACACGAGGTTAAAGTCCAACAGGTTTATTTGGTAGCAAAAGCCACATTATTTGGGAGCAAAAGTGGCTTTTGCTACCAAATAAACCTGTTGGATTTTAACCTGGTGTTGTTAAACTTCTTACTGTGTTTGGCAGATAAGCAGTCATTTGCATAATCCTATGTTATTGGTCACTGACAATTTACATGTTAATAGAGTGCAAACATTTATTGCTGAAGACCATGTAAGAAGGTGGTTGGGTGAACACTGGAGTGCCACTTAAAAACTTTGGACTCTGGGGCAACATGCAAAGCAGAAAAATGGCAGTGCCCCATCACTGAGTTTGTAAAACATTTTCTTGAGAGAAATGTTGAAATACTTCACTCAGCAAGAAATACATAGACCGGCTATATGGCTTTGTGTTGCTACTATTGATGTCTCTGACTGTCACTATCCAGGTTGCCCTTATGTTGGAAGGTCTTGGCACGTTCTACCAAATGGAACAATTCTGCCTGAGGCAGTTCTCCTTAGACACTGTCCACTAGATGTGCATTGATCCAGACACACATTTCTCTGGGTAACAGCAGATGTGAACAGACCAGTTTCGAGAGAGGGATGTTGCAGAAATGCTCAACATATTCACAATTCTAAAATTCAGCCATGAACAATCCAACCATTTTAAAGGCAGCACAGTGACACAGTGGTTAGCACTGCTGCCTCACAGAGCCAAGGATCCAGGTTCAATTCCGGCCTTGGGTCACTGTCTGTGTGGAGTTTGCACATTCTCTCTGTGTCTGCATGGGTTTCCTCTGGGTGCTCCGATTTCCTCCCACAGTCCAAAGATGTGTGGGTTAGGTGGATTAGAACATAGAACAGTACAGCACAGAACAGGCCCTTCGGCCCACGATGTTGTGCTGAGCTTTGTCTGAAACCCAGATCAAGCTATTTCCTCCCTATCATCCCGAAGTACTCCATGTGCCTATCCAATAGCTTCTTAAATGTTCCTAAAGTTTCTGACTCCACTATCGCTGCAGGCAGTCCATTCCACACCCCAACCACTCTCTGAGTAAAAAACCTACCTCGGACATCCTTCCTATATCTCCCACCATGAACCCTATAGTTATGTCCCCTAGTTACCGCTCCATTCACCCAAGGAAATAGTCTTTGAACGTTCACTCTATCTATCCCCCTCATCACCTTATAAACCTCTATCAAGTCTCCTCTCAACCTCCTCTGCTCCAAAGAGAAAAGCCCAAGTTCCCTCAACCTTTCCTCATAAGACCTACCCTCCAAATCAGGCAGCATCCTGGTAAATCTCCTTTGCACTCTTTCCAGTGTCTCCACATCCTTCTTGTAGTGAGGTGACCAGAACTGCACACAATATTCCAAATGTGGTCTCACCAAGATCCTGTACAGTTGCAGCATAACCCCACGGCTCTTAAACTCAAACCCCCTGTTAATGAACGCCAACACACTATAGGCCTTCTTCACGGCTCTATCCACTTGAGTGGCAACCTTCAGAGATCTATGGATATGAACCCCAAGATCTCTCTGTTCCTCCACATCTCCACATGAGGAGAGATTGGGGAAACTGGGGTTGTTCTCCTTGGAAAGACGGAGGATGAGGGGAGACTTAATAGAGGTGTATAAAATTATGAAAGGCATAGATAGGGTGAACGGTGGGAAGCTTTTCCCCGGGTCGGTGGTGACGTTCACGAGGGGTCATAGGTTCAAGGTGAAGGGGGGGAGGTTTAACACAGATATCAGAAGGACATATTTCACACAGAGGGTCGTGGGGGCCTGGAATGTGTTGCCGGGCAAGGTGGTGGAGGCGAACACACTGGGAACGTTTAAGACTTATCTAGACAGCTATATGAACGGAGTGGGAATGGAGGGATACAAAAGAGTGGTCTAGTTTGGACCAGGGAGCGGCGCGGGCTAATTGTTCCTTGTTTCTCGTTTCAAGGCTTCATTCTATGATCATCTTGCTGGTGCCAGTACAGAGCGAGACTGCGGATAGTTGGGAACCTGTCTCGGGGGCAGGGAATTCATATGGTGTTCGTGGAAGTGGAAATGACTAGGGTTGGGAAGCATTTTCCGATCGGGGCCATTGTGATCTCCTGGACTCGTTTCGATCGCCTCAGGGGGTCGGAGAGGAATTTCCCAGATTTTTTTTCCCCATATTGGCCCTGGGGTTTTTCACTCTGGGTTTTCGCCTCTCCCTGGAGATCACATGGTCTGGAATGGGGGGGTGGGGGTGAGTTAATAGGTTGTAATGAACAAAGCATCGTAGCTGTGAGGGACAGCTCGGTGGATAGGATATTGGTATGTAGATAGGCTGGAAAATTGGGCGGGGATACTGGTTTCAGGATTCAATCCTGGACCGGGGAGCGGCGCGGGCTTGGAGGGCCGAAGGGCCTGTTCCTGTGCTGTATTGTTCTTTGTTCTTTGTTATTCTTCAGAACCCTACCTTTGACCCTGTAATCCACATTTAAATTTGTCCTACCAAAATGAATCACCTCGCATTTGTCAGGGTTAAACTCCATTTGCCATTTTTCAGCCCAGCTCTGCATCCTATCTATATCTCTTTGCAGCCTACAACAGCCCTCCACCTCATCCACTACTCCACCAATCTTGGTGTCATCAGCAAATTTACTGATCCACCCTTCAGCCCCCTCCTCCAAGTCATTGAAAAAATTACAAATAGCAGAGGACCAAGCACTGATCCCTGTGGCACTCTCCAGTCCGAAAATTTTCCATCCACCACCACCCTCTGTCTTCTGTTAGATATGATGTGGAGATGCCGGCGTTGGACTGGGGTAAACACAGTAAGAAGTTTAACAACACCAGGTTAAAGTCCAACAGGTTTATTTGGTAGCAAAAGCCACACAAGCTTGTGCGGCTTTTGCTACCAAATAAACCTGTTGGACTTTAACCTGGTGTTGTTAAACTTCTTATTCTGTTTGATAGCCAGTTACCTATCCAATCGGCCAAACTTCCCTCTATCCCACACATCCTTACTTTCTTCATAAGCCGACCGTGGGGGACTTTATCAAATGCCTTACTAAAATCCATGTATATGACATCAACTGCACTACCTTCATCTACACACTTAGTTACCTCCTCAAAAAATTCTATCAAATTTGTGAGGCAAGACTTGCCCTTCACAAATCCATGCTGACTATCCCGGATTAAGCTGCATCTTTCTAAATGGTCGTAAATCCTATCCCGAAGGACCTTTTCCATCAATTTAGCAACCACCGAAGTAAGACTAACCGGCCTATAATTACCAGGGTCATTTCTATTCCCTTTCTTAAACAGAGGAACAACATTCGCCACTCTCTAGTCCTCTGGCACCACCCCCGTGGACAGTGAGGACCCAAAGATCAATGCCAAAGGCTCTGCTATCTCATCCCTTGCCTCCCAAAGAATCCTAGGATATATTTCATCAGGCCCAGGGGACTTATCAACTTTCAGTTTATTCAAAATTGCTAGTACATCTTCCCTCCGAACATCTACTTCCTCCAGCCTATCAGCCTGTGACACCCTCTCTTCCTCAAAAACATGGCCCCTCTCCTTGGTGAACACCGAAGAAAAGTATTCATTCATCACCTCTCCTATCTCTTCTGACTCCATGCACAAATTCCCACTGCCGTCCTTGACCGGCCCCAACCTCACCCTGGTCATTCTTTTATTCCTCACATAAGAGTAAAAAGCCTTGGGGTTTTCCTTGATCCGACCCACCAAGGACTTCTCATGCCCCCTCCGAGTACTCCTAAGCCCCTTTTTCAGCTCATTTCTTGCTAACTTGTAACCCTCCATCGAGCCAACTGAACCTTGTTTTCTCAACCTAACATACGCTTCCTTCTTCCTCTTGACAAGACATTCCACCTCTTTTGTGAACCATGGTTCCCTCACTCGGCCATTTCCTCTCTGCCTGGCAGGGACATACCTATCAAGGACACGCAGTATTTGTTCCTTGAAAAAGTTCCACTTACCATTAGTGCCTTTGCCTGACAATTTTTGTTCCCATCCTATGCTTCCTAATTCCCACCTGATTGCATCATAATTACCTCTCCCCCAATTGTACACTATGCCCTGCAATATGGCCCTCTCCCTCTCCATTGCAATAACAAAAGACACCGAATTGTGGTCACTATCTCCAAAGTGCTCTCCCACAACCAAATCCAACACTTGGCCCGGTTCATTTCCCATTACCAAATCCAATGTGGCCCCACCTCTTGTCGGCTTATCCACATATTGTGTCAGGAACCCCTCCTGCACACACTGCACAAAAACTGCCCCATCCGAACTATTCGACCTATAAAGGTTCCAATCAATATTTGGAAGGTTAAAATCCCCCATGACAACCACCCTGTGACCTCCACACCTATCCATAATCTGCTTAGCAATTTCTTGCTCCACATCTCTATTACTATTTGGGGGCCTATAGTAAACTCCTAACAACGTGACCGCTCCTTTCCTATTCCTATTGGCCATGGCTAAATTGCCCCATGGTGTCAGGAGGATTAGCTAGGGTAAATGTGTAGGGTTATGGGAATAGAGCCTGGATGGAATTGTGGTTGGTACAGACCCGATGGGCTGAATGGCCTCCTTCTGTACTGTAAGGATTTTATGATTCATTGAGGTTTCCAAAATCCCATCACAAGAAAATGCTTCAACAGGGTTAAAGGTCATAAAGCTTGAGGTTTTCATTGCTCATTTAAAGTTGGAGAGCTAAATGTACAGAAAATGCCCCATGAGAATATCAGGGACTCAACTTTGCAGTGTTGTCATCATAACTTTAAATACGTTGAAGCCCTCTAACAGCAAAATTGCATTTGCAGCTTTTTCAATGCCTTTAACTGAAAGTAGTTTTTGCACAGATCAGCAAAATAGACTTTCTCACCCTCAATTTTCAAAACAATGTTGAAGCCGCCTGAATCCTTGGGTCTAAATGGATCTTTACAGTTTCCAGAATAGCAAAAGAATTAAGTTTAAGAGAATAAATATGTACTGGTGTCAACAGCTACCCCAAACTACCGCTGCAAAAATTAATTAATAAATGAAGTTCATAAATTGGCACTCGTAATATCAGGAAACAAGCCTCCGAACGCTGCTGTTTCGTGACTCTCTGCCAAGTAAAGCTTTGACTTCTAAACAAATAATCACCCCGTGCTATATTCCGCCTGCCTGACATCACCTTACTAAACTCCCATCATTCCTCCTCTTGTAAACAGACATCCAACACTTGTGACCTTGTTTGCTTACTTCCAAAAAAAAATGAAGTCGTTGCCAGTCTTTGATGTAAGCACATCTGTGGCATTATGCACATCTGCTTCATGGCTTCCAATTCCAATTAATTCAAGATCTTGGTCCTGTAAACAAATACACACACCTGTGACATCCTCGTGCCACAGCTTCGCCTTGTAAACAGAAGCTAAAAACTGACATCATCAACATTTGAGGTGTTTTCAGCCTCTATTTTTTCCCGAGTGCCTTTATGTTGTTGATGGTGGATTAAAATGCTGAGGTCACCTTGGCTGAAGCATAACCAGGCCAGGTGCACAACTAACGTCACAGCAGCCTTTTTCAGTCATAGATGATCCAGAGCTGGCATAGCCACAGCTGGCTAACCACATCTGTCCCTTTTTATATTTGAGCAAGGTTTTTTTTCCAAAACATTTTTTAAAATTGTAAACATCTGTTACTGAGCATTGTTTGGCTCTTGTCTGAGTGAGTGAGCAATTTAACTCTGCCAATTTATATTTTACAGTCTAAAAAGTGTTCACACTCTCCTCCGATATGTTTATAATCTCAATTCCACCTTCATTTATAAAATGTTATGCTAAATGCCTGCCAGAGGACTGGTGAATAACTAGAGCTGAACCGCAGAGTTGGTCTTCCAAATATGGGGTGCACAGAGGATTAATGCAAAATAAATATATCAAGGAAAATATCATGAAATCAAGTATTACCCTGTCTGATTTTGTTCTGTTGGTCACAGACGATGATCACTCAAAGTTCAGAACCCCTTTGTCTTCAGTATTGCACAGTATTATTTTGAAAGAGGTATGCATGACTCCTCGGGTACAATCCATCTTTTCTCATGGGAATGCCGAAGTACACTAGAATGGTCACTCTTATGCCAGTGAAGACTTTCTGACACAGTAAGTATTGCCCCTGGCTCCCAGAAGCTCAAGGTTCAAGTCCCACCCCATTATTTAATGACCAAGGGAGATGTGTTCCTAATGTAGCCAAACAAATTCAATATCAACCTGAAAATACTTCTAATGCGCACCATACTAGTGATAGACCATGTGATGGAAAGAACATTGGAGCATTCACGATTACTGTCCATAACTCCAGACTACAACATACATGTATTACAGCAACTCAGACTCTTGAGTAAACTGTAACATACCACAACCACCTTGTGCTACTGCTATAGGATATGAAGCTATTGACTCACCCAAGTAAAGCATCTTCTTGATGCATCAAGTTTCAGTGGACTGGGTGACAATGCATTTATCAACAGCACCTGAGTGAGCCAGAAGCATAGAAGTGAAGGTCAGGGTGATCTTGCCATGCCAGTGGCAGCTCCATTGAACAATATGCCAGTAAGAGATGGCCACACCCTGGCCACTGCGATAGCTAGTGTGTGTAGCCAAAAAGCTGAGTAGACAGGTTGAGACCGTACACCTCCAATGTTGCACTATATCACTGCCAGCCCCTTTTTACTCATACTCAAGTCAAGTTACAGGTGATTAATGAATTGTGATCCCCATTGCATTATAGGGTAATGTTATCCAGGAGCTCAGCTTTCAATACATTGTGAAGATTTACTTGGAGCTACTTGAAGATGTACTTGGTCAGTGCCCTGGTCCATTTCAACACACTGTATTTAGTCAATTTCCAGGATTGTTACACTGCAGAATGAGGCCATTCAGCCTATTGTGTCTGCACCAATTCTCCAAAAAAGCAATTCACTTAGTGTCACTCTCCTGCCTTCTCTCCATTGCCCTGCATATTCCTTTTCAGATAACAGTCTAATTCCCCTTATGAATGGCTCGATCAAAACTACCTCGGGCAGAGCATTCCAGACCTTAGCCACTCATAGCATGAAGAAGTTTTTATTCACATCGCTTTTGCATCTTTTGCAAATTATTTTCAATCTATGCTGTCTTCATTCTCAATCTTTACACAAGTGGCAACAATTTCTCCCAATCTATTCTATCCAGACTCCTCATGATTTTGATTAGCCCTACCAAATCTCCGCGCAGCTTTCTCTTCTCCAAGGAAAACAGTCCTAATTTCTCCAATCTGTCTTCACAACTGAAGGTCCTTAACCCTGGAACCATTCTTGTGAATCTTTTCTGCACTCTTTCCAATGCCTTCCCATCCTTCCTAAAGTGTGGCACCCAGAACTGGGAGATGATAGTCAAGTGCTCACTGTAACGGACAGGGCTGGATACCTTACCCAGAAAGTCTTTAAAAAATTGTTCACAATAGAGTTCCTGACGCTCACAGCTTTACAGGAGATGCTCATGTCTCTGCAAACCTGCTTCAGCTTTTGGTGGACAAAGGCCAGATAACTCCCCTTCCTGGACCTTTCCTATGACTTTACCCACTGCTCCTTTGGCTCAGTTCTTGAGTGCTGGTTTCTCACCATAAGGCATCGTCAGAAGTCAATTTCAGACATTGTAATAGCCAATAGTTGACTACTTAGTCCCAGCAAGAGAAATGCTGACTCCACTGCTATGCCAAGGTTAGGGGTATGTGGATGCAATAAATCAACATTGTGATCGGCATTAATAACTTTAATTCTGCAGCCCACTCAGAATTCAAACTCAATAGGGTCTTTTAAGAGACTCCTGGATGAGTACACGGGACTTAATAGGATGGAGGGTTATAGGTAGGCCTAAAAGGTAGGGATATGTTCGGCACAACTTGTGGGGCCGAAGTGCCTGTTTTGTGCTGTCGTTTTCTATGTTTCTATGTTTCTACACATTGCGACTCTGAAGCTTCTTTATAGTGGTCAGCAGTCTGAAAGGGAATACAGACTGACCAGGACATACTGCTCTTCATTTTACTGCCTACTGTTCTGAATTACTGTCAGTGTACATTTTTCCATGACAGCAATTGATAAACTACACAATGTTTAAATAAGAAGACAGTGCTTGAAATACTTGGGATGTAGATCTATCTTTTTCCAGCTTTGACGAAGGGTCATCTAGACTCGAAACGTTATCTCTATTCTCTCCCACAGATGCTTTCAGACCTCCTGAGATTCTCCAGCCTTTTCTGTTGTATCTTTTTCCTTCTTGGCTTTCGGATTTAAAGCAAAAGATTTTTAAAAAGTTATTTAGATTTCTTGCATCTGCAATATTTTGCTTTTATATCAAAAACTATGTTAAAATTACTGACAGCATCGCATCCCCTGCCCCCTTTGTATTTAACGTTGATTTCATAGATGTGGGATTTTCAATGTAGATGACTCAGTACCATAGGCAGTCAACAAACAACCATGAAACTAACATGGACCCACTTAGACACAAGGAGATGCCTCAAAATGAGTACAAAAATCAAAAGCTGCAGTTGCTGGAAATCTGAAATACAACCAAAAAATGCTGGAAATACACCACAAGTCAGGCAGCATCTGTGGAGAGAAACAGAAGTCAATACCTATCATCGACCTGAAGCAATAACTCTGTTTCTCTCCTCAGATGCTGCCTGACCTGCTGAGTATTCCCAGCATTTATTGTTATTTTGTCATCTACAAACTTGTTGACTGATATTCGGGTAAATATTTGAGTGCGCATGCGCTGACAATACAGCTACATTCCTCAGGTGACTCCTTTCCACAATCCATCTGAGTAAAACAGCTTCCCCATTGCCATTAATTGGTCAGTAACTTTTCTCCCAGCCACTGCAAACCTTGTTGGCTCAAAGTTAGTTTAGTTTCTTTTTAAGTTTTAAGTTTATTAGTGTAGCAAGTAGGTTTACATTAACACTGCAATCAACTTACTGTGAAAATCCCCTAAATTAGATCAAATCTAATAGTGAAAATAACTTGTGCCAAATTGAATGTCATGATTTTCATTTTCAACTTAATTCGTACATACATGTACCCTGGATATGTCATTAAATTTGGCTTGCATTGGGTGTTAATCCTGTGAGGTGTTAGTGTCAGATTAGCATCCTGCATAGATGACCATTGATACATTTATAAATTAGCTTGAAAATATATTCTTTTATTTTGCAGCATCAGGTGTTGGCAATGATACAAACATTAAGAAAACAAAAAAAGGACAATAAAACATATCATTTAAAACCAGTTACTTTTGAAGGAAAATTTCAGGTTACTTTTATACATTAACATCTGCCACCATTGTAGATTTTGATACTTCCTATTCACCGATGACACTTCATTACATAACTGCAGAACTTGCACTTTTAGTGCCTTTAATAGAGTAACACATCCCAAGGTGGTTCACAGGAATATTATCAAGCAAAATTTGATACTGAGTCATCTCGAGAGATACTAAGACATCTGACCAAGTGGGTTTTAAGGAGAACTTAATGGAGGAAAGAAAGGTTGGGAAGTGAAGAGTTTTATCCCCATCAGAAAACTTGTCTGTACAACAGCTCTCCCAATTGTGGCATACGCCCCCAGATGTTAGTAAGGAGGGCTTTGCAAGGTCAATGTGGCTGGGCTTGTCATTGTCACTTCTGGTGCCTCGGTCAGATTAGCATTGGCATCATTTGGCAGAATTTACTTTGGCATCATTTTGCAGTCATTTGTGATCATCTGCACTCAAAAGCGATTGTTTAGTCATCATTTGACATCCCATGTAGCGATCAGCTGAAATCATTACTCGTCAAGTGACATCAAATTGAATCACACAATATTCATTTGCAATCATTTGACATCATTTAAATACCTTCAAAGTGCTCAGAAGCATTCAACTGACATCAAAAGTGATCAGAGCTGGTTTGTTTGGAAAGAATTCTAATTTCTAGTGATCACAAAATAATTTGACTACGTTGCAGACATCAGTTGACATGAACAATATTATGTCATGGATTTTTCTAAATCTAAGCTGATGCATAATGTTATGCATGCATCATGTAGATTGCATTTCTCCAGTGCTCACTGAGGCACACCACAATTTCCAGATATTAGAGCAAGTGAGATCATCAGAAGTTGCAGCGTCATTGTGATCATTAATGAGGGCGAACATCTCAGTGTTCATTGCTATCAGGAGAGGAAAATACAGGCCATTAACAAAGATATAAGCCGAAATTCTCCTGTCTCGCCCACCGCAGGAATCAGAGCAGACAAGACAGAAAATTCGGTGGACCATTCAAATGTCTGTTGAGTTTGGGTTGGAATTTTCGGTCTTGGGATGCGGGTGACCAGGGAACCCTGCCTATGGTAACAAAACAATTCTATCTTTAACATCCAGGTCTGAACACATGGTCAGTCTTTAGGACTATTTGAACCATGGCAATAAAAGCGAGAATTGCATTGACATTTATGCTTCTAGAATCTGCCATAGGCTGGAGTAGCTATCACTCAATATGTTATCCTCCACAGTGCAAGGGAACTTTTAAAAGCTTTGTTTTGTGACACAGCAGCCTCCTTGTTTAATTCACCAAGATTGTCAGCAGAAAATGAGAGATATACTTGAATAGAAGCCAATTCAACTTCCCTAGAGTATAGGCATTATAGACAACACAAATTTAATCCCCAACACACTTCTTCACTGCCAAACCTCAATAGAAAGGATTTCTACCACATGACCACATCTCAGAAAAATACACATGGATGGATGTATTGCTAGCAATGTTTCAACCAAAGCCACCTGCCTTTAACTCACTTTCTGATTGGAAGATGCAAAGGCCACTTCCCCCAATCATGTGCACTGTGCCGTCCTGCTTCATTGTGCTGGTGACGTAGGTCATTCGGTGGTGAAGTCACATCACGGATCTTAGAGCGCATCAGAATCTGAGGGTTTGGGTTTGAAAATTCCTGATGTCTTTTTCGATTTGAAGCAGTTGATGTGTGAGCCATGGGCATATGGTGAGTAACAGCTGTTTGACTGTTTATGGAAACAAGGCTTGACAGGGTCACCAGCTAAAAGAAGAGTGAGCAACCCTGATAAACAGATAATCAGTACTGAGAATGTTGTTGGAAATGGTTGGAGGTGGAGCTGCATCTCTCAGGCAGCCCTGGAACCTAGCTTGAGCTGTATCTGCATTGACTGCTCACCTCAGCACAACAGAAAGGGAACAGGTAGGGAAAATGGTCCAAAGAGTTGGAATAGCCTCCTTTGTATGGAGACATGGTTGACCAGAGCTACTTGCCTAAGCGTGAGTCAGTTCTGTTGGCGATTTGGCTTAGTTCAGTGATCTGAAGCTAAGCTGAGGGGAGGATGGAGAAGGAGGGAGTGAATGAGAAGATTCTCAGCTCCTGGCAGAGGGGTGCAATTTGAAGCCTATATTGATTGTGGAGCAGAGGGGGAAAGGGTAATAACACTGCCACGCCAGGGCAAGGGGGAGAAATCCCAGTGGTGGCGGAGGAGGGGGGAGGTGGAGAAGGAGGAGGGATGAATGAGTGAGGAAGGCTGAGGGGGAGGGAAGCTGTAGGGGCTAAGAGGGAGGAAAAGCCTGTGTGAGGGAATGGAGGCTGAGGAGGAGAGAAACGAGTGAATGAGTAGGGTAATAGGGCTCACAATCACTTTGGATGCTAAAATCACATTTGGTGCCAAAAGATAGCAGTGAGCGCTGGTGATTGATGAAAACCGCATTACAAATAATATATTTTGATGTAAAATGATTGTTGATTATACTTGAGTGCATTTGAATGCAAAATGGTGTCAACATTTTCTGATATGTTTGGGTGCAACTTGGCCTGTCAAGTCTTCTCATTCATTTTATAAGATTGTGCCTGAACTTTAATTTCAGCTCCATTTTGCAGTGTTATGTCCCATAGTTCTGAGTGCTTCGAGGTCTATCAAACTTAATCTTGAATATGTTCATTGACAGATTAAGCATAGCCCTCTAGTGTAGATATTTTCAAGGATTCACAACCATCTGAGTGAAGAGAGTTCTCCTCAATTCAGTCCTAAATAGTTAATTCCTTATCCTGAGATTATGAAATCTAGTTCTAGATTCTCCAACCACAGAGAACCAGCTTCGCAACATCTATCCTGTCAGGCTCTCTGAGTTTCAGCAAAATTAGCTCCAATCCTTCTAAACTCTAGACATAGACATTTTTTTTTAAATCAATTATGGGATGTGGGCATCGCTGGCTAAGCCAGCATTTATTGCTTTCTAACTCCACCTGTTATGAATTCAGCTGAAACTAAACTCAAAAAGCCTTCCTACCCTAAAGGTGCCTCTGGTTGCTAAGCAACAGCTCATTCTTTCCCCAATGCTTTTGTTTACTTTCCATATCGTAAACTCCCCAAGAACAATACAGATACAGTTTGAACTGAAACCAACACCCCCACATGCAAACACTTTTGTTTAATATGAGTCTAACTAGAATTTTACACTTCCTTACACAAAAACACAAAATTAAACTGACTTAAATCTATACCTTATTTCTAATACCCAACAATACAAACATAGATTATTTACAACTATGTTCCTGACACTCCTGTTTTGCATGGCAGCAGTAAACCCAGTCATGGTTGCCATCTGCCTTCTGAGAAATGTACTCCAAAATCAATTTCCGCGAATGGGGTGCTGAAACCCACTTTCTGTTCAATCAGGGTATCCCCATTTGAAGATAGTGTTGCCATTAGCAGCGTAGACATAGCATAAACCTGGTTTGAAAATCAAGTCCATGGTATTTAGAGTTAAGATATAGCACCATCTTCACCCAAGCTTCTGAATTTTTTGTATTCCTACAATGCGAGAGATGGAGGAGGAGAGGAAAGTAAAGGAAGAGAATGGAAGGAGTAGAAAAGAAAGAGGGAGAACAGAAGGAAAGAAGAAAGGTTTAAAGGGAATTTCTCCTTGGACTAAAGCCGTGCAAGGCACCCACACTGGATTCAATTGTAATTTAATTGGATTAGGTGGAAAGAAACATATCCTGTTACATGAAAAATGTATTCCTGTATCTCCCTTTCAAGTCTTAGACATAAAGATGGGGAAATAATTCCAGGTGGCTATCTGGATACGTTAATGTCCCTGTTACTGTCAGTGGAAAAGGGTCCTCTTACTCACCAATACCTACCTAGATAAATATATAATCCAATGAGCTGTACTTTGGTATCAGATTTAGTTCTCAAATCTTTTAAATCCCCAAAATCATGAATTCCCCTCAGAATAAGCAGTTTCTTACTCTCCAGTCAAAGTAAATTAACCAATAATAAGTTATTTGATCTCAAAGGAAGTGAATCACTATAGCAAGATCAGAAAATGCTGGAAAATCTCAGCAGGGTCTGACAGCATCTATGGAGAGAGAGAATAGAGCCAACGTTTCAAGTCTGGATGACATTTCATCAGAGCTCTGATTCCAGCATCCACAGTATTTTGCTTTTATCACTAAGCAAGATGCTTGATTTTTCAAATTAAACCCACTGTTGTTTACTCTGGATGAAATAATGTAAAATCAAGGGGTGTCACTCTCAGAGGATCAGAGCTTCAACAGAAAATTGCATTGAGACTGTCTGTTCCTCTGATTTTAGGAAGTGGTTGAAGGTATTTTGTAGAAGTGACAGTGTGATGGAATTTGTGTTCTGTATTAATTCAAATTATAACAACCAGAATTTTACCGCCTCGCCTGCCCGAGACTCATAAGATCCCACCCAAGGCCAACAGAGAATGCCGTTCTGCAAGCTTCACCCACCCTGATTCCAAGGCAGGCGTGCCAGTAAAATTCCCGCAGACATTTCTATATCAGATATGGCATTAGCCTTGGCTCAGTGGTAACACTCCTGGTTTGAGTTAGGAAGTTATTCAGGTTGTCATTCAGGGGCTTGAGTGCACAATCTCGGCAAACATGTCAGTGCAGGGAGTGCTGCTCTGTTGGAGGCGCCATCTTTGGAATGCAATGTTAAAAACAGCATTATTTGCTCAAATGGTCATAAAAGATCCAGTGACCATTCAGAGAGGAATCTTCATGGTGTTCAAGACAGCGTTCCTATCTCGACCATCAGCAGATGGTTCTGGCTGAGAGTTTAAACCAAGGTCCAATCTGCCCTCTGAAGTGGAATTTAAAGAAAAACAGAAGAGTTCTCTCAGCGTATCAACACATTTCCTTCAAACAGTAACACTGAAAGAGATAATCACGCTTTACCTCAATGCTGTTCGTGTGACCTTGCCATGTGCAATTTCATTCATTGCAGCAATGACAATAACTCTGAGGTATTCACTGGCTATTTTCTGTTAACTGGCCTCCAGTAGAGATCTAGTCTGCTGATATGTGTGAGGGTTGAGGAGAAATGCAAAATTGGACCGGGGGCATTATACATGAATAGGAAGAAGACTTGTCTCTTGGTTGTAAACATTTGATTGATTTACTAGCTTTAAAATTGTGACTAATTACATTCTTTATTCTTTGAAAATAAATGAGTGTTTATATTGTTGATATGAGATCGGCAGCTATCTGGAATGTGGAGACACAATCACTTTTATAACATCTGGGATACTTACAAAAAAGCTCAGTGGGACTTGGGCCAGGTGCTTTGATTTGCAAATCAATCTGGTGCAGAATGATGCCCCCAGGGCTAATTCAATTATGCCTCTTCAAGACATTAATTGCTTATGTAAAACCTGGAGGACATGTAAATTATTATTCTGCCAAATGCCACCATATTTTAAGATGTTCCATATTTGCCTGGAAGGAAGTTAGACAGGCCTGTGTTCAGAGGCTTCTGTAGGTTGTGGTGTCATTGACTAGTTCATTAGTTCGCTCATATCTTCAAGTCACTCCACTAGAACAAAAAACCATGAGGACCAAAGTTCCTGAAAAGCCAGGAAAAAATTATCAAAGGGTTGTTTTAAAGAATTGAGGGTGGAATCATCCACTCCCATTCACGGAGGGTATGTTTGGCCAGTGGCGGGAAGGCCAAGAATTGGCCTTCATGCCAGCATGAAAGCACAACGGGATCATCCGATTGGGAATCCTGCTGAAATCTGATTGTGAACCTGACTTGCAAACCGCTAATGAGATGATGCAAAGAAAGGACCGACCAGAATTTGTTCCCCCCATGCCCGATTTACTTTCACACTGGGGGGGTTGTGGGAGGGGTGGGGGTGCCGGGGGGGGGGGGGGGGGGGGGTGCGGGGGTGGGGGGGGTGGTTGGTGGAAACATGCCAGCGCAGAATACTTCTGGACAAGTGTATCATACAAAAGTCAGGAATTACCTTCTGGGTCTTTCTCAGCTCACAGACTTCCAGCAGAGGAATATGATGGAGGCCTACCACTGCTGGATTCTGGAGGAACATGTGCATCACATGGTGGATGGAGCCTCATCCACATGGCTCCTCGATGAAGCAGCTTTCAGAAGATGGGAGGCCTCCACGCAATTACAGTGACTTCACTGAGGCTTCAGACCAGAAGTACTGGTACTTCACTATGGGCAAGTAGGAATGACCAATCAGGGTGGGGGAGAGGAGAAAGTGTACCGAGGGGCCAGGTTTAGAAGCGGGTTGGAGACCAAGGTCTTGGGTGGAGGGGTAAAGGTCAAAGGTGTAATGGGGAGAAGGATGTGGGGCAGATGTAATTGTGAGGGTGGGTGAAGGAGTAAGGGAGGGTGTACAGAGTGGGAGTGTGTATGGATGGAGTAGGGAAGGGTGTACAGAGGGGAAGAGTGTGTGGGTGAATGAAGGAGTAAGGGTGGGTGTACGGAGAGGGAGTGTGTGTATGTGGAGTAAGGAAGGGTGTAGAAAGGGAGTTAGTGCGGGTGGATGAAGGAGTCGGAGGAAGAGAAAATAGGGGTGGAGGAGGGTGTATAGAGGGAGGAAGGGGCAAGGGGCAGGAAAGAGCAAGTGGGAAGGTGGAAGGTCCAGATGAACATAAAAGGGGTAGAGTCATTGACTGTCTCCGAGGGACCAAGCGCTGGGGGACATAGAAGGAGGGAATAGTGAGGGTCAGAGGAGGCCAAGAGGATGTGGGGGTGAGAGTATAGTGATATTAATAGAAGGTGCAGAAAAGGAGGTTGGTGGAGACTCGGAGACAGATCCAGACTGTGGGGGTGGGAAGAAGAAGGTTGGAAAGGTCAATTCAGATGGGGTGGAATGTTCAAGAAGGTAGGGAACGTGCATCTTCGTCTGGACATTTGAGAAGGAGAAGGGTTTGGGCTGTCAGGTAATGGAGGGTTATGCCAGGGGTGAGGTGTGGTAACGGGCATGAAAAACAATGTTTCACCCGCCAGTCGCAATGGTGGATGGCTGGTTTCCAAGCTATATTGTCCACTTCCTGGCATGACCTGCCTCATAATTCGTTCATGGTAAGCACATTGGATCGCTGGTGGGCAAGCTCCGATATTCCTACCACTCCATCATCTCAACGCTTCCTTGCTCCAGGCTCCAAATGTAAGCACAATCTCCTTCATGTCTACAGACCAGAACTGCTCCAGGCTACATTTAGCCTCAAAAGCAAACCGACAGCAAATCCCAAAGTGACTGATGTCTGTTTGGGGTGCCTGCTGAATGCAGTGGAAGGTCACTGCGATGCGACATGGTGGCATAGTGATTAGCACTGCTGCTTCACAGCGCCAGGGACTCGGGTTCAATTCCAGCTTCGGGTGAGTGTTTTGTATGGCGTTTTCATGTTCTCCCCGTATCAGTGTGAGTGTCCTCCGGGTGCTCCAGTTTCCTCCCACAGTCCAAAGATGTGCAGGTTAGGTTGATTGGCCATGCTAAACTGCCCCTTAGTGTCAGGGGGATTAGCAGGGTAAATAGGTGGGAATAGGGCCTGGGTGGGATTGGTGTGTGTGCTTCTGCATGAGGCAGGGTGGGTAATGGCCCTTCAGTGGTCTTTAATTATCCACTTACAGCCTTCAATTTGGACAAGGGCAGCAAGCTGGCTTAGGCAGTGCCCGTTCCACTGTTAAATTGTGGAGAGGTTGGGGTGGGTGATGGTGGGAAGGCCAACTAAGAACTTTGTAAGGAAAATTCCCGATCTTTGCAGTTGATAGCAGAACAAACCATATATTTCAGGCTGAACCACAAGTTGTTTGAAATGAAAAAGAAATAGAGAGATCATAAATCTGCAGAAAATATTAGCAATACAGCACTTAGAAAACATTTTAATGTAGCACAAGCATTATATAAAAGCAAGTTTTTGCCCCTCTACTTTTCTTCCCAGCTTTAAAAACCTACTTCAAATCCATCTTCATGATAACGCTTCCAGTCGCCTCACTCTCCATGATTCAGTGTTCTTATGTTCTTCCTCCCCTTTGTAACACAGTTCTCTGTTAAAGATAAGAATTAAATGGCATTTATTTTATCTATACAGTAAGCATCCTGTACTATTAATTATAGAAGGCAGTTGTAAAAATTAAAATTCTTAGGACAAGATTTTCTGGTCCCACCTGCCCTGGGACTTCTCGCAAGCGGAACGGCAAATTTGTTGGAACAGCAAAAGGTCCGTTGACCTCAGGTAAGTACTTCTGGTCCTATGGTGGGTAGAACCAGAAAATCCCACCCTCAATCAACTCTGTTCATGACACACATCAGATTAAGTTCTGATGAAAGGCCATCAACCTAAAGCACTAACTTTGTCTCTCTTTCTTCCCACAGGTGCTACCTAACCTGCTGAGTATTTCCAACACTTAGATACAGGTAAAGTGCTGCGGATGCTGGGATCTGAAACCAAAACAGAAAATGCTGGAAAATCTCAGCAGATCTGATAGCCTCTGCAGAGAGAGAATAGAGCCGATGTTTGGAGTCTGGATCCAAACGTTAGCTCTATTCCCTCTCCACAGATGCTGAGTTTCTCCAGCATTTTCTGTGTTTTGGTTTTGACAGGGACCAGGCAGGTGACAATGGGATTGCTGTCAGGGGTTGTGCGCCTACATACATTCATATCGAAGCATTCACATTTCCTGCACTCATGGAAAACTGTGATGGCTGATGGTGCGGTTTCCTGGAGTGCTAACTGAAGTCACTTGCACCAAACCATTGACACTCAGTAACATAAGGAGACTTCAACTCTGATGAAGGGGCATCCAGACGTGAAACATTGGCTCTATTCTCTCTCCACAAAAGCAGTCAGACCTGCTGAAATTTTCCAGCATTTTCTGCATTTATTTCCAGCACTTAGTTTGATTTTACCTTCAGATCTCCAGCATCTGCACGATTTTGATGTCGGAAATAGTTTTGTCCAACATGGAATTCCATGTCTGAGCTGTCGGAAGTTATGCAGACTGGTTCCACACAGAGGAATGTGGCGCTCCACTGTGCAAAGCTGGTTTGGGGCACATCAGTCAGGACGTCTGATTCAGTGCTGACTGAAATGGCCATGTTCCAGATTCCTTTCTCCAGACTGCTCACAACTGATAATTTGTCAGGCCTTTTCTCCAATGGCAAGTGGCCAGACAGAAGGGAATATATAGCTGTTTCAAATGTCACAGATATACAATACAGGTTCCTGGCTCCCAACCCTCACCATACAGTGTTACAGTGACTGGCATAGATTTTGTTTGAAGATAAAACAAATTATTTGGCCTGCATGCACCGAGTAGATAACATTTAAGAAATCACAATCAGGCGGTTAAAAAAAAACGCTTTTCTCCTCATAATATTCAGGATGACTTTCTGACTCCAATTTAAATTTTGCTTGATAATTGATATGATTTCCAAGCTTGATAGAGACGCAAGGTTACAAGGTGATCTATGAGTGTTTGATCATGTTGTATATATTGTGCCTGTCTGCATGAATATTGATTGTCAAGTGTTTTGTCAGCAATACATGTGCCACATGGGGATAAGGCAGAATTCTCCTTCAATGCTATTGAATGTTGAGAGACGTTTCATTAAATTGGACATCACTGCCCGAACTGCGGCAAGTCCTTGACCTCCACGCAGGGTGAGAACATCCAATATCTTTCCAGTACTGGGTGAATCTTTTGTTATGTAAATAATGGCTAGATATTACCTCCCCAATCTCCTCTCGTACTTGAAGCAATATGCTTTCTAGCCCAGTGGTTTTCTTAGTGCTAACTCCTTGCAAACTGATCAAGTATTTTGTGCTCACTCAACATCTTCTGCAATAATCACACTGGATAACAAACCAGTATTTAACTCAGTGGCAACCATTGCTAGAAAATAAATAATTATATAATTTTATCTCCATTCTAAATTATGCTGATTTTATCTTTAAAAGATCTAGCTTCCTTCTTGCCAGTGTTTTATCTCTATGTTACAGAAGGACATTTTATTGCTTTTCCACCTTTTATGTCCTTTGATATATTCACCACATTTTAGGAGGGAGATGGGTGGGATTCTCCCAAAGAAGTTCTAAGTGTCGAATTTGTGTAAAAACTGCAGTAAATCCTGCTGGTGTTTTCATAAGTTCATAAGATATAGGAGCAGAATTAGGCCATTCAGCCCATCGAGTCCGCTCTACCATTCAATCATGGCTGATATGCTCCTCATCTCCATTTTCCTGCCTTCTCCCCATAACCCTTCAACCCATTACCAATTAAAAATCTATTCTCTTCCCTAAATTTACTTACTGTCCCAGCATCCACTGCACTTTGGGGCAGCGAATTCCACAGATTCACAAGTCTTTGGGAGAAGTAGTTTCTCCTCAACTCTGTTTTAAATTTGCTACCCCTTATCCTAAGACAATGACCTCTTGTCCTGGAATGCCCCACAAGAGGAAGCATCCACTCCACGTCAACTTTATCCATACCTTCTGTCATCTTTTGACCTTCCCATTCTTCTAAATTCCAGACAGTAAATTCCAGACCTAAACTGTTCAATCTCTCTTCATACAACAAGCAGTCATCTCTGGAATCAATCTAGTGAACCTCCCCTGAATTGCTTCCAATGCCACTATATCTTTCCTCAAATAAGGGAACCAAAACTGTGCACAATACTCCAGGTGCTGTCTCACCAATGCCCTGCACTGCTGGCCTCCTGATTGCGAGCCAGCTCAATAGCTGGCCAGCCCCGCAACCCCCCATTGCTGTCTGTGCATCCCCCTCCATGCCTTGATCTCCCCCCCACCCTCCCAACAGTCCTGATCTCCCGATCCCCCACTCCCCCACACCCCACTGGCAGCCCCAACCCCACTGCAGTCCCGAGCCCCCCTCTGCAGTCTTGATCACTCCCCCTGGCAGGCTGAACTCTCCCACACCCCCACCCTGATGATCAGCCCCAATCGCTGGTCTCCTTCCCTCTGTCACTAATCCCTCTACCGAGTGGCATCAGGGCACCCCATCCCCAACAATCTCCCCCCAGAGGCCATGTCCCCATTAGACCCGTCCCCCTCTGGCCATGCCTCTTGGCACTGCCCGATGCCCAGTGGACAGTGCCAAGGTGCCCCTTGGGCAGTGCCAGGGACCAGCCTGGCACTGCCAAGCTAGCAGTGACCTCCTGGAGGGCCTCGATGGCTTCCCCCCTTCAGTCCAGCAGGGTCGGGCCACCAACTCCCTGCTAGTGGGGAGTTATTGTAAATCCCGCTGGAGTGAAACACTCCTGGTGAGGGAGAGGCTCTAGCAGACCCAGAGACTTCAGTCCGAGGCCCACTAATTATATTTAAATCACCATTTAAATAATTTATGCAGCTCTTAACTGATTTCTGACTCAGAGCTAACAGCGCCGGAAATCCGGCGGCTGGAGGTGTGCAGAGGCCGTGATCACCAGTGGTAAGACCACAACATGACCTTCACTTGAGTCTCCTGGCCCACTGCGCTACTAAAGCAGTGGGCTGGGAGAATTGCCCCCAAAGGCTTTCAAGCAGGTAAGTAGGAGATTAACTAGCATGGTGCCAGGGATGGGAGATTACAGTTACATGGATAGGCTGAAGAAGCTGAGATTATTCTTCCTAGAACAGAGAAGGCTAAGAAGAGATTTGATGGAGGCATTTAAAACCTTGAAGGTTTCAGAAGGAGTAAATAAAGAGAAACTATTTTCAATGTCTAAAGGGTCAATAATCAGATGCACAGATTCATGGTGAGGACTGCATTTAGATTCCTAAAATTTGATAAAGTGCCATATCCAAGGTTATTGAAAAATAAAATCTCATGGTTTAGGGAGTAACATATTGGCATGGATATAAGATTGGCTAGCTAACAGGAAACAAAGGGTTGACATAAATGGTTCATCTTCTGGTTGACAAGATGTAATAAATAGTGTGCCTCAGAAAACCTTTTACAATTGATATAAATGATTTGGATGAAGGATCCAAAGGTATTGTTGCTAAATGTGCTGATGATACAAAGGTAGGTAGGAAAGTAAGTTATGAAGAGGACACAAATGGGTTACAAAGGTTAAGTGAGTGGGTAAAGACCTGGCAAATGGAGTGTAATGCGGGAAAGTTTGAAATTGTGCATTTTGACAGGAAAATAAAAGTGAAGCTTATTACCTAAATGATGATAGATTGCAGAGCTCTGAGATGCAAAGTGATCTTGGGGTCCTAGTGCATGAAACAAAAAAGGCGAGTATGCAGATACAATAAGCAATTAGGAAAGCTATTTGTAATGACCTTAATAAGGCTCATGAGGTTGGCCTCTTGGAGTGTGAGATCCCTGATTGAGGTACGCAGTTGACACCTTCCGCGCCCACTGGGCGCCGCAGGGGCTGGGGTGTATTATCGACCCCGATAATCACCTTTTGGTTTGACGTTTTAAGTTTCCTTTCGTCTTTGTTTTTGGTTCGGGCTGTTCCCCCCTTCCTTTTGGGGAGCTGCCCCTTTTACTTTGTCCCTAAGTTAATTTGAGTTCGTTTATTACGTTGGTACCCGAAAGAGCTCCCTGATTGAGGTAATAATTGCCTGCCCAATCAGCGAGTCTCACCGACATATATATTGAGGAGTGTCCAGCCTACAGACACTCCAGATTCTGACTTCGTACCTGAAGCATTCTCAGGAGCAGAGATAAGTTTGTAAATAAAGAGAATCTGGTGAAGGGACACTGACCTCTGAGGAGCTATTTCATTGTTAGAATGTTATCATTTATTTTGAGGGGAACTGAACACAAAAGTAGAGAAGTTATGCTTTATTTATACAGGACACTGGTGAGACCACATCTGGAGTATTGTATACAGCATTGGCCTCCTTATTTAAGGAAGGATGTAGATGCATTGGAAGCAATTCAGAGAAGGTCTACTTGACTAATATCCGAAATGGGTTGTCTTAGGAGGCGTAGGTGGACAAGCTAGGCTTGTAACCACTGGAGTTTAGAAGAGTAAGAAATAGCTTGATTGAAACATATAAGATCCTGAGGGGTATTGACAGGGTGGATATATATATATTATATATATAGGTGCTTTTTCTTGTAATGGAATCTAGTACCAGGGGCTACAGTTTAAAGATAAGGCATTATCCATTTGGGACAGATGAGAAGTTTGCTCTCAGAGAGTTGTGAGTCTTTGAAACTCTCTTCTTCAAAAGGCAGTGCAAGCAGAGTCTTTGAATATTTTTCAGGTAGATGTAGATAGATTCTTGATAAGCAAGGAGTAAATGTTATCGGGGATAGGTGGGAATGTGGGGTTAAGATTAAAATCAGATCAGCCATAATCTCATTGAATGGGGCAGCAGGTTTGCAGGGCTGAGTGGCCTACTCCAAATTCAAATGTCCATCTGTATGTTTGTGATTGACAAAAGAACTAGGGGCAACATGAGGAAAAACTATTTTTGACATAACCAATGGTTAGAAGTTAGAATGGCTGGTATAGAGTCAATTGTAGCTTTCAGAAGGAAATTCAAAAGTACTTGAAGCAGAAAAATTGCAATGATTTGGGGAAAGAATGACAAGAGGGGCTGAGCAGAATTGCTTTTCAAAAGAGTTGCATAAGCACGATGGGCTGAATTATCTCCTTCCATGCTGCATTATTCTAGGATTCCTTTCCTGTGCCCTTTTCTATGTCAAATATTTTGTAATCCTGGTTCCAAACATATTCCTCTTCTTTTCCAATGTACATTCTTTATTTGTTTTCCTTCCTCGTCATTTGATTTCTTGAACCATTCAAATCTAGAAAATGGCCTATGTACCTGGGGGTGGCCTCATTGTTGTGGAAACCAACAAATGAAATAAATCATTGTAATTTATAGGCTGACACAATTTCATTTTTGGAAGTAAATATTAAAGCCAATTTAGAAATGCATTGTACATATCTCAATGTATGCAGTCAATGGCACCCAGTGTCCTCCATTTGTCCGTTGCTCATTGTTCCAGGTGCTGGTCTTTGATTTTGGGAAAGTAGATGTGAAACACACCCATCTGTCACTGACTAACTGATTCATGTGTACAGTTTGCATTTAATTAAAGCCTTTTAAAATAGTAAAATGTTCCAAGACACTTCACAGTCATGTTATCAGGCAAAAATTGGGAGAGCCAAAGAAGGAGACATTATGACTGGTGACTGAAAATTTCATCAAAGAAGTTGGTTTTAAGGAGCATCTTAAATGGAAGTAAGTCAGAGGTTAAGGGAGTGAACTTCACAGCGTAGAGAGGCACAATAGTCAACGGTATGTTGAAGGACGTCAGGGATACACAAGAGACTGGAATTGATGGAATGCAGAGTTCTCAGAAGGTTGAAGGGCTGGAGATGACATGGGGGGAGACAATGGAGTGAGTTGGACACAGGGATGTGAATTTTTAATTCAATATATTGTCTAACCAGAGGCCAATGTAGGTCAACAGGGGTGTTGGGTGACCCGAACTTGGTGCAAGTTAAGAAATGGGCAGCCAGGTTTGGGATGAGTTTGGGCCTTTTAAAAATGTCTAGAATAAACGCATAACATGATCATAAATACTCCCTTAGACTGGTACAATTGCTGGCAGCAACAGGTTGAGATCTTAAACCTTTATGTAATTCTCCACATAGGGGCTAGTCAGAATTCATTGCAGAACCTAAATCTCTTGAGGAATTGCCTTCCTGAATAAGCCAGATAATTAGTTCTCAGCCAATATATTTTGTTGAGAGTAGGATTTTCTCGCAGTTCCATCTGCTGATCTGTAGCAACTATTGCCATAATAAACAGTGCAGACGTTCGACAGAGATATTTCTGTACAGAGCACAAGCTGGACTTCCTGGAATGTTTTTATCTAAACATTGCTGCTGTCAACACAGGGATTATTTGATGCAAATTAAAACTGATTGTTTTCTCTGTCATCCACCTTAATTGCCCATCTAATTAGTTGTAACAACTCACACAAGAAGCATTAACAAAGAGCAGACATTCTGAACTGCTGATAATTACAGTGCAACATATTTACAAACAGTATTTTTACCATTGATATTAAAAATCTAGACAGCCAATTTGAAAATGAATTCTGGACACTGAATTTTGCAATATACATTTGCAAATAATTTAATAACAGCTTTGCAGTGAGGATGTTGTGCAAGTTATTCTGCTCACATACATCTCAAAACAGAATAGTTCTGAAGTGCTGGTCTCTAAAAGAAAGTACAACTTAAAACCATATTTAAAATTGAAGCTGTATGCAATTGCAATGATTAATAGGTCCTGGGAATAGTTTTGCAGCTATCATCTACCTTCAGCATACTGTTAATGGATGTAAATACTGAAGATACAGACAGGTGGTTTGATCACTCAGATTTGTAATCCACAGCCAAACTTTCTTATGCTGCAGAACAGCAAAATGCTGCAGATGCTGGAAATCTGGAGTTAAAATGGAACATGCTGGAAATACTCAGCAACACGAGGAGATTTTTTTTAGAAATGCAGCAAACTGTTATGACTTGGAATGCATTCCTGCAGAGGTGATAGAAACATATTCAATAGTCACCTTTAAAAGAAAATTAAGTTAACTTATTAGTCACAAGTAGGCTTACATTAATACTGCAGTGAAGTTATTGTGAAAATCCCCTAGTTGCCATACTCTGGCACCTGTTTAGGTACACTGAGGGAGAATTTTTGCATGGCCAATGCACCGAACCAGCATGTCTTTCGGACTGTGGGAGGAAACCGGAGCACCCTGAGGAAACCCACACAGCCACAGGGAGAACATGCAGATTCCACACAGTCAACCAAGCCAGAATCGAACCCGGGTCCCTGGCACTGTGCTACCGCGCTGCTCCCTTTTGAAGGGAAAACATTTGCAAGGCTGTGGAGAGAAGACAAGGGCAGTGGGATGAATTGGACAATTCTGTCAAAGATGCATGATGGGGTTGAATGGCCATGATTTGTTCTGAATTATTCTATGTTCTGAAATATTGTTCTGAAATATTCTGTATTCTCATCAAAATTGCCTTTTCCTGTCATATGACTTTGATGAATAATTCATTTATTTAAAAGAAATGGAGAGAAGTAGCATGATTCCCTCTCATTTTAAACATATAGAGGGATGGGTAAGCTCAAGAGTTCACCAAAAGATTTCACGTCAAATTAACTGTTGTGATGAAAGTTTAATCAAAACAGATTTTTCACCACATGACAGTGAAATATCTAAGGCAACATCATCAGAGAAGCTAAAAATATTTATTTTCATCAATAGAACTATGAAATCCCTTGTGGTCAAAAATAGAATCTTTCTCTCCTCCATCACTAATCCCCCATCCTTTTGCTGCAAGTTTTGACACACTCACATAGCACCAGTTGTCACTGCACTTTACTTGTAGAAGTCTGAAGATACTCAGACAAATGCTAAGATAATATCCCTGTCAGTTATCTTTGATTTGTGCACTGCAATGAAGTTATCGTGAGCTGCACGTATTGAATAGGTATCCTGCTGCAGTTTGCAGACTTATGTCCAATGTTCTGGAGGTTGACCCTGGTCAGCAGAAAGATAGATCTTGGGGGGAGTGGGAGTGGGGGGAACTGCTTTGGAAATCCAAGATAGTAGTAGTTAGCCACATTATTCTTCTGAAATCCAGAAGAGCAATCCCGGCTCTTACTAAAAATTAAGGTTAACCTTTTCCTTTTTGGCTTGTCCTCTTTCTTGCCATCTTTCATTGTGCAAAGCATTCAGGCATATGCTGTACGCTGTAAGCCATTAAGATTGCACTTGTGTCCTATGTATGTCATTGGAAGTCAAGCTGCATGGGTGAATGAGCCGGTCATTACTCCCACAAAGCAGATGGAGTTCAAATCTGCTAACAATACCCGGTTCATGAGCTGGTCTTCCAATACAAACTCTCAGCTCTTTTCGTGCTTGAACTATCCACACGTTTTTAGGACTCAGCCCTTTTGGTTTGCTCATACATTGATTCACAAAGAGCTTCTGGAATTCTATTTTTCTTCTTACGGTCAAACAGTAAACTGACCTTTTCAGAGAGAGTATTGTGGGTTTTCCCTCACATGAATTCCGTGTTCCTCTTTCTCAGGGTGAACAACTCTTGGGGGATAAATTAAAGGGCACTTTGGCATCCAAGCAGGTGGTGAGGGGTGGAAGGTGGGTGCTGGCACCAATGAAAGTGGGTGGGGCTTGCAATTGTGACCCTTTCACGGTGAGGCACTGGGATGAAAGTGCAGTGCTGCAGTGCACATGCACAGGTAGGTACTGCACAATGCACAAGTTTTAAAGATTGCATATACTGGACAAAATGTTTCCCAGGCAAAATGTTTCCCTGAATGAGGATGCAAGATAAGCGTGCCAAATATAGGATGATCCTGGAGAATCCAGGATGGTTGATCACCCTGCTCTTTCTGTCTCTATCATCTCATGAGTGCTGCCGACCTTCTGCTTCCAGCTCTCCTGTCTGGCAGCTCACCTTTGTGCCTGGCCACTTAGTTTCCATTTCTTAATATCCTTCTTGTCGGTACTACTTCTAGGTCAAGGGTCAGTGTTTCTTTATTAACCAAGAAAACTACAATTGACCCCTTTACATATGATCCAAACTCTGCAAAGTGCTTTTCAAGCATTTTGTTAATAGAACAATTACAGATTCCCCAAACATGCAAAGTAATTACAGATTTTTCTTTAATGTTGCAGCTTCAAGGTCAAAGTTTATCACATTTGATCAAGAGGTAGGTTGTAAGAAACATGGTAAAAAAGAGAGGCAGAGGAGTTTGAGGGAAGAATTCCAGGACTTCGGACTGAAGCAGTTGAGTGCAAAGCTGCCAATATTGGAACGATTAAAACCAGGCTTGTGCAAGAGGCTGGAATTCGAGGACCATCGAGATCTTGGAGACTTAGCAAGCTGGAGGAGGCTGCAGAGAAAGAGAGGGATTTGAAAACAAAGGGAAGATTTTAAATTTGTAATAGTGTCAGGTGAGTTAGTAAAGGTCAATGCACACTTGGGTGAATGAGATTTGGAGAGCATTAAAAGCAGCTGAGTTTTGGATGAACGTAAGTTCATGTTTGGTGGCAGATAGGAGGCCAGCCAGGATAATAACAGATGCTGTAAATCTAAAATAACAAGTGAAAATTCTGGAAACACTGAACTGATCGGGTATTATCTATGGAAAGAGAAACAAAGACCTGAATTATCACTCTCGCACCTAAGGTGAAGGCACAAGAAAATTCCTGGCCCCACAAACCCGACTCCTGAAAAACAGCCCGGATGTTCAGATTTTGGTTCAAGGGCAGTCAGCTGTTAACAGGACTTGGGCCCACAACCCCAGAAAAGAGTGCAGAGACAGCCATAGGTTCCACCTGTGTAGAAGCAGGCGGTGTGAAAGGTCTACCTCGGTGCTCCAGAACATGTTAAAGTAAAAGAATAACATAAAACAAAATATAAACCCTCTAGTCCTCACCTCACCATTCCCCCACACTCTCCCCATGCCCCATCCACGATAATCCATGTCACCCACCCTATGAGCCCTCATATCCTCTATTCCAACCAATGCCTCTCTAACTGTCCCCATGTTCCTTTACAGACCCTATACCAACTTCATGCCAACTCATGTCAATCTGTGCCCCACTACACTTTTGCCCTATATCCTTCATGCCAACTCACCCAGTATTCACAATGATCAGAACCTGGGACCCATGCTAAGAATAAATACATTTTCATGTCCACTGATGGCTTTACCATGTAAAAAACTCTAATTGATAAAAAATCATTCACTACATTTAAATTCCTTCAACTACTTTAAACCTAAAAAACAAACATTTTATTCAGCTCTAAAGAAGATTCAAAATGTTAACTCTGTTTTTCCCTCCACAGGTACTGCCAGACCTGTTGATTGTTTCAGCATTTTCTGTTCTTATTTCGGATTTTCACATCCCCAGTATTTTGCTTTTATAAACATTTCCTTCAAGTTCTTAATCCCTTATAAAACCATTTGTATTTATAAGCCCTACATCAAAGATTTAAGAGGGGAGCTGTTAATCAAACTGTGAACTGACAGGCACTCCACTGCGATGATGATAGGCAATCATGCTTGCACCACAAATCCTATGTTGACAGCCCTCAGGTTTATGTCAACAGGTAGAGTGAAATAGCAAGCTCTGATTGTTTTTTATACTGCAGACGTTTTTTAATTTAAAAGGCAGAAGATTGAAATGGTAACCGCTTGTACATTCATGTCAATTTTTAACAATCTTAAACATATTCTCACCTTTCCAAAAGGATACATTACCTCTCCAAAAGAATGCCCTTACCTCTCCAAGGAACTCCAGTAAGTTTAGACCTCCTCCTGAAAGATGTCAAGTCCACAAGTCATGTTATGGATAACCTACTGATGAAACATGGATCTGTCTGAAGGCAGCTGCACTTTTACCATGTACAGCTACCCCTGTGAACCAACAAATGTACGCACTACAACCCGTTCTCATCTGCCCAACCATCCTCCCCCTCGCCCTCACCACTGGCAACAATATTTGGTTTTGGGCTCAGGAGCAGAATTGGAGCTCCAATGCCATTTTTGCTTAGCCTAAGATTCTCTGTGTTCCTGTGAAAAATTCAGACCAGTTGAGTTTGTATTGAGCACTTGCAGCATTCTCCATTTCTATTTCTGCTTTGGAATAGTCATGTTAAGAGGTGACAGGGTCAATGGCAATTCAGAAAGCTGCCTACACACAAAAGCTATATATATTTTATAACACTTCACACCAAAGGGAATTTAATGATATTCTGTTAGCTGGTCAGAAACCTTTCTGCTTTGCCAGGAATGCTAGGAGCCAATGCATTACCAATCATCAATTTTTGTATGAATTAAAACATTCTCCAATCTGTGCTATCTTTGTTTCCTGTAAGTTACAGCCTTCCCTAATGCATTTTCTTTTTCTCCCAGAAGGATTTACATCTTTATATAATCACCCCGGGCTTAACTTGCATCCTGCTCGCATGCTATTACAATGGTATGTGCAGAACAATTATCATTAATTGCTAATTGGTGTCAAAGTGGAAGGACATTGGAAACATACACAACAGTATTTTCAGGTCCTTTATGCCCTGAAATAGCAGCCCTATCTTTCTGTGGTGAGTTTAACTTATTTCACAGTTGACCTCACCCTCCCATTTTGCAAAGCTAACAGAAGAGCAGTGCCAATTGCTGTGTTGATTTGTAACTCAGTCGAGCTCTTTCTTGTCACATGTTACCAGGGTTTTTTTAATGTACAAAACCAGCATTTGCCACATGTTAATTCTGTTTCAAATTCTGAACCAATAAGTGGAATTTTACGGCCTTGCTCATCCTGAAACTGTAAAATTCCCCTGAGGTCAACAGACCTTCCCATGCTCCACCCCTTGCCTGCTCTGATTCCCGTGGCAAGCGGGCCGGTAAAATTCCGGCTTCTATGGTTAACTATTAAAATCCATTGCCAGAATTTTACCACCTCGGCTCGTAAGATGCTGCCCAAGGCCAACGAAGAATGCCGTTCTGCGAGCCTCACCCACCCCAATGCCAGGGTGGCATGCCGGTAAAATTCCAGCACATAAGTCTAGAGTTTTATGGGCTTATTTTGGTGAAAAGGTGAAAAAGCTACTAAACCAGGACATCAGCAATGGCAGAATCATATCTAACCACAATTTGTAAACCAATGGCTTGTCATATCCCCCACTTTACCCTTACCATGAAGCCAGGGAATCAACACTGGCTCGATTTAGAGTGCAGGAGAGCATGCCAGGAGGAGGCATTCCTAAAAAAGGTGTCAACAACAAGAAGCTAGAACACAGGACTACTTACATGCTAAACAGCGGAAGCACGATGCCATAGATAGAGCTAAGCAATCCCAAAACCATGGATCAGATCTAAGCTCTGCAGTTCTGCCACATCCAGTTGTGAATGGGGTGGACATTTAAACAACTTACTGGAGGAGGATACTCCACAAATATTCCCATCCTCAATGATGGGGAAGCCTAGAACATCAGTGCAGAAGACAAGGCTGAAGGGTTTGCAACAACCTTCAGCCAGAAGTGCAAGTGGATGATCCATCTCGGCCTCCTCCGCAGGTCCTCAGCATCACAGATGCCGGTCTTAAGCCAATTCAATTCACTCCATGTGATATCATGAAACAGCTGAAGGTTCTGGATATTGCAATGGTCACGGGCCCTGACAACATTCCTGCAATAGTACTGAAGATTTGTATCCAGATATAGCTGCGCCCCCCTAGCCCAGCTGTTCCAGTATTACTATAACACTAATATCTATCTGGCAAAGTGGAAAACTGTGCAGGCATGTCCTATCCACAAAGAGCAGGATTAATCCAATCCAACCAATTCCCACCCTAACAGTCTACTCTCAATCATTGGCAAAGTGATGGAAGTGGTCATCAATAGTGTTATCAAAATCCTCAGCAAGTGCTTTGTGTCACGAGGCTACAGCCTTTTTATTTTTGAAGTTCTGAATTTTCAACTTTCAACTAACTGGAAATGTTGCAATTTGAACGGAAACAGAGGGAACTAGTTAAAAATACGAATCATCCACGGGGAGTGTGAAGAGAGAAATGTTTTCTGTAGTCCAGACACGCAATGAAACTTGTAACTGACTAAGGAAGGGACGTTAAAAATGTAAAGTATGAGATATTGAACCAATGGGTACCACAGACAGACACACCCAAAATCTCATGGAAATATGCAATGGGCCAAGTATCTCACGACAAGACTGCTAACCACTAAAAAGAGATTGCAAGTGACACAGGCAGTATCACGAATGTCTTCAGCAGAGGAAACAAGTTGAGGAATGCTCTCTCTCCCTCTTTCTTTTTTGGAATAAGAGTGTCACTTGGTTTGAGAAGGCAACTGTACCAGAAACCTACCAGCGAACCAAGATTTCATAATAATTGCAACATCTTCCACATCTGACCTCATCCAAGAAACCAGCTAACCTAAATCAGCCGCAACATTTAAAATGTATGCCTCAAAGACCATTAAGTGGCATCTAACCATTTATTTTCTACCTTTTTTACTGAGCTCAAACTCCCCTTGTCTCTGACACGTGTATGTTTGTGTGTTTATTTGCATGTTTGTGTGCATGTTTCTGTGTATGTGGACATGTGTGTATGTACACATTTGTGCATGCGTGTGTGTATGCATGCTTGTATCTGTGCGGGTGTGTATGTATATGTGTGCTTGTGTGCATGTATTTGAGTGTCTATATGCGCGTGTGTTTGTGTCTGAATGCCCTAATAACTACATGTAGGGCAAATTTTCTCAGATTTAGCTGTTAATAAATTTGTTATTCTTTGACCCAGGGAAACCTTGAATGATTGGCTCCTTATTGTTCACAGCTTAACATAGAAACATAGAAACATAGAAAACTACAGCACAAAACAGGCCCTTCGGCCCCACAAGTTGTGCCGAACATATCCCTACCTTTTAAGCCTACCCATAACCCTCCATCCTATTAAGTCCCATGTACTCATCCAGGAGTCTCTTAAAAGACCCTATTGAGTTTGCCTCCACCACCACTGACAGCAGCCGATTCCACTCGCCCACCACCCTCTGTGTGAAAAACTTCCCCCTAACATTTCCCCTGTACTTACCCCCCAGCACCTTAAACCTGTGTCCTCTCGTAGCAGCCATTTCCACCCTGGGAAAAAGCCTCTGAGAGTCCACCCGATCTATGCCTCTCAACAGCTTATATACCTCTATTAGGTCTCCTCTCATCCTATGTCTCTCCAAGGAGAAAAGACTGAGCTCCCTCAGCCTATCTTCATAAGGCATGCCACTCAATCCAGGCAACGTCCTTGTAAATCTCCTCTGCACCCTTTCAATCTTTTCCACATCCTTCCTGTAATGAGGCAACCAGAACTGAGCACAGTACTCCAAGTGGGGTCTGACGAGGGTCTTATATAGCTGCATCATTATCCCCGGACTCCTAAACTCAATCCCTCGATTGATAAAGGCCAGCCACCATACGCCTTCTTAACCACCTCCTCCACCTGCGGGGCCGATTTCAGAGTCCTATGGACCCGGACTCCAAGGTCCTTCTGATCGTCTACAGTACTAAGAGTCTTTCCCTTTATATTGTACTCCTTCATCCCATTTGACCTGCCAAAATGGACCACTACACATTTATCTGGGTTGAAGTCCATCTGCCACTTCTCCGCCCAGTCTTGCATCCTATCTATGTCCCTCTGTAATTTCTGACATCCCTCCAGACTATCCACAACCCCACCAACCTTCGTGTCGTCGGCAAACTTACCAACCCATCCCTCCACTTCCTCATCCAGGTCATTTATGAAAATGAGAAACAGCAAGAGTCCCAGAACAGATCCCTGGGCACACCACTGGTGACCGACCTCCATTTAGAAAAAGACCCATCTATACACACTCTCTGCCTCCTTTGGACAAACCAGTTCTGGATCCACAGGGCAGCAGCCCCTTGGATCCCATGCCCTCTCATTTTGCATGGAGGACCTTATCGAGCGCCTTGCTAAAATCCATATAAATCACATCTACCGCTTTCCCTTCGTCAATGTGTTTAGTCACATTTTCGAAGAACTCCACCAGGCTCGTAAGGCACGATCTGCCTTTGACAAAGCCATGCTGAGTATTCTTGAGCATACTAAACCTCTCTAAATGCTCATAAATCTTGTCCCTCAGGATCTTCTCCATCAGCTTACCAACCACTGAGGTTAGACTCACCGGTCAGTAATTTCCTGGGCTATCCCTATTCCCCTTCTTGAAAATAGGAACCACATCCGCAATCTTCCAATCCTCCGGCACCTCTCCCGTCTCCATCGACGACGCAAAGATCATCGCCAGAGGCTCTGCAATCTCTTCCCTCGTCTCCCACAGTAACCTGGGGTACATCCCATCCGGACCCGGCGACTTATCTATCTTGATGCCATTCAAAGATTCCAGCACAACCTCTTTGTTAAAGTCCACATACTCAATCTTTTCAGTCCACCGCAAGGCCACAGTACATCCACCCATGTCCTTCTCCTCTGTGAAAACCGAGGCAAAATACTCATTAAGCACCTCTGTCATTTCTACTGGTTCCGTACTGATTTTCCCACCTTCACCTTTTATAGGCCCTAATCCTTCACGTCTCATCCTTTTACTCTTCACATATTTATAGAACGCCTTAGGGTTTTCCTTAATTCTACTTGCCAAGGCCTTGTTGTGACCCCTTCTGGCTCTCCTAATTTCCTTCTTTAGTCCCTTCCTACAAGCCGTATACTCATCTAGATCCCTATCTTCGCCAAGCTCTCTGAACCTTTTGTACACTTTCCTTGTCTTCTCGACTAGGTCCTGCACAGCTTTCGTGCACCACGGTTCCTTTAACCTACCAACTCCTCCCTGTCTGCTCGGAACATTGTCCTGTAGAACCCTAGACAGACATTCCTTGAAAAACTGCCACCTCTCTTCAGTAGATTTCTCCGAAAATACCTCCTTCCAATTTACTCCTCTAATTTGCTGCCTTATGTCTTCATATTTCCCCATACTCCATATAAATGCTTTCCTAGCTTGCCTGATCCTCTCTTTTTCCAATGCAAGCATAAAGGAGATAGAGTTATGATCGCTATCCCCAAGATGCTCTCCCACTGAGAGATCTGACACCTGTCCAGGCTCATTGGTCAGTATCAGATCAAGTACAGCCTCTCCTCTGATTTTCAAATTCTGATTTGAAAAAGGCATATCTCCTTGAAAAAGGAACTTTTGTTGTGTCCAATTGAGGAGTTGATTAAAGGGGAGCCAATACACCCTTTCTCGCCTGGTCCGAACAATTACTATTCAACTGGTTGCTATTAGGAGAGAGAGGAGTTGGATAACCATCAGGCAATAAAATGATGTGCAGCCTCTTTAGTGAGCACCAATGGACAATTTCATTGGCAATTTAACTGTCAATCAATCCCAGATGGCCCTTCTTAGTGCAGGCTTCAACCTCTTTACCAAGATGGCGCCACATGTTTGTGTGCAAAATGTGAGCAAAACTGACATTGCAAATGAAGATCCCTATCTTAGCTTCATTGAAGTTCTTTAGTGCTTAAAGGTGCTGGGAAAATTGCACCACAGTCTTTCTTGTCATTATACTGGATTGAATTTGGGGCAGTAGATTAATTTAAATCTTTAAATGCAGGAGGACTGCCATTTTCTGGATCTGCTGATGGGCCAACTGCTAAATCTGCCTTTGTAAACAGTTTTCTTATGTGTATGTCAGATACAGTGCTGTGATCTACATTTTATACCTGTTACCTACTTTATCAGCATATTAAATCTCTGAAAGCAGAGTTACAGTGAACAGATGGATTTATCATGTCTCTTTCAAAGGGTATCAAGGTAGCATTCTTGGATGGATTTACTGCAAACAAAGCTGTACAAATTAAGGAGCTGCAGCTCTTCCCGACAATATTCACAGATGCAACACAGCCCGAGTGTGAATAAAGATTATTTCTATCTCCCTCAGAAGCCAAGAAGAAATACTCAATTTGGTGTTGCAGAGATTAATTTGTATTGGATTTATCATGAATTCAGTCATAAATCAGGTGCTGTAGTACTCCAATGTGGATTTCAAGTGAGGCATAATCACATCCAACTTTTATAGATCCATTATCTGAAACTATGACTACAAAATGAAAAAGCAATCAAATAACAGGGCAAATGGTGGCACAGTGGAATTGTCACTTGACTAGTAATCCAAAGACCCAGGGTAGTGCTCTGGGGACCCGTGTTCAAATCCTACCAAGACAGATGGTGGAAATTAAAAACTTAATAAAATACCTGGAATGTCGATAACCATGAATCCATTGTCAATTGTCGTAAGAATCCATCTGGTTCACTAATGCTCTTTAAAGAAGGAAACCTTACCTGTGAAAATGCCACTCAGTCATATCCAACCACTACAAATGGAACAAAAAGGAATGAAACCATGAGAAACGACAACGGCAAACCCAAAGTCCTTCTTACCAACATCGGCGGGGCTTGTGTCAAAATTGGGAGAACTGTCTCATAGATTAGTCAACATATTCACGGAATCACCATCACCATTCCTGGTGGACTGGCAGGATAGACCCAGCAGAGATAACGACATTGTGGTATACAGTCAGGAAAGAATTGCTTGGGGAGTCCTGAACATCGACTCTGGGCGCTATGATGTTTATGGCATCAGGTCGAACATGGACAAGGGATATATCCTGCTGATTACCACATACCCTCCCTCCTCAGCTGATGAATCAGTATTCCTCAATGTTGAACACCACTTGGAGGAAGCGGCGAGGGGAGCAAGGGCGTAGAATTTCCTCTGGGTGGGGAAATTCAATGCCCATCACCAAAAGTGGTTCGGTAGTACCACCATAAACCCAGCCAGTTGAGTCCTAAAGGACATAGCTGTTAGACTGGACTGTGGCAGGTAGTGAAGGAACCAACAAAAGGGAAAAACATGTTTGATTTCATCCTCACCAACCTGCCTGCCGCAATTGCATCTCTCCATTCCAGTATTGGTGGGAGTGACCAGCGGACAGTCCTGTGGAAACAAAATCCCGTCTTCGCATTGAGGATACCCTCCATCGTGTTATGTGGCACTACAACTGTGCTAAATGGGATAGGCTTCAAACAGATCTCGCAGCTCAAGATAGGGTATCCATGAGGCACTATGGGCCATCAGCAGCAGCAGAATTGTATTCAAACACAATCTGTAACCTCATGGCCAGGCATAGCCCATTCTACCATTACCACCAAGCCATGGGATCAACCAGGGTTCAATGAAGAGTGCAGCAGGGCATGCCAGGCATACCTAAAGATGTCACAGAATACTACAGTGCAGAAGAGGCTGAATACTACAGTGCAGAAGAGATTAGGCATGTCTAAAAATGTCAACCTGGTGAAACTATAAATATAAAAACAGGACTACTTGCGTGCCAAACAGCATAAGTAGCAAGTAATAGACAGAGTTAAGCAATCCCACAACCAACGGATCAGATCCAAGCTCTTCAGTCCTGCTAAATCCAGCTGTGAATGTTGATGGAAAATTAAACACCTCACTGGAGGAGGAGGCTCTGCAAATATCCTCATCCTAAATGGGGATCCTAACTACATCAGTACAAAAGATAAGGCTGAATTATTCTCAACAATCTTCAGCTAGAAGTGCCGAGTGGATGATCCATCTCGGCCTCCTCTGGAGCTCCCCAGCATCACAGATGGCAGTCTTTAGCTAATTCAATTCACTCCAGATGATATCAAGAAATGGCTGAAGGCACTGGATACTGCAAAGGCAATGGACCCTGAAACTATTTCAGCAATAGTTCTGAAGCCTTGTGCTCCAGAACATGCCATACCCCTAGCCAACCTTTTCCAGTACAGCTACAACACTGGCGTCTAACCGGAAATATGGAAATTTGCCCAGGTATGTCCTGTACATAAGAAACAGGACAAGTACAACCTGGCCAATTACTGCCCCATTAGTGTACTCTTGATCATCAGCAAAGTGATGGGAGTGCTGCTTGTTAGAGCATTATCAAACAGCACTTACTCAGTAATAACTTAATCACAGAGGCTTAGTTTGGGTGCTGCCAGGTCACTCAGTTCCTGACCTCATTTCAGCTTTGGTTCAAACATGGATAAAAGAGCTGAATGTCAGAGGTGAGGTGAAGTGAGAGTGACTGCCATTGACATCAAGGATGCATTTGACTAAATGTGGCATCAAGGAGCCACTGGAATCAATGTGAACCGGGGGAAAACTTTGCAAACACACAACCACTACCTTATTGAAGGACAAGGGCAGCAGTTACCAGGGAACACCACTAAATAGAGGTTCTCCTTCAAGTCACTTGCCATCCTGACTTGGAAATCCTGACTTGGAAATATATCGCCGTTCCTTCACTGTTGTTGGATTAAAATCCTGAAATGCCCTCCCTAATAGCACTATGGGTGTACCTACACCCCAGCAGCTCACCACCACCTTCTCAAGGGAAACTAGGGATGTGCAATAAATGCTGGTCTAGCCAGTGATACCCTCATCCCGTAAATGAATATTATATAAATGCTTTTAGTGTGATATCTGAAACAATTGTTTCCACGTTAGCTAATATAAAAACATGCATCATGCATTTATGTATAATTAAATGTGCCTGTATATACATAGGCTTGAGTTTTACACTACCCATCAGCCGATTGGTGCTGGGGGCTGGAAGACCCAGGATAGCCTTCCCACAAAGACCTGTTCCCATTTTGCGGTGGGACTGGTGAGGCCTTGGCTACCTGGCCTGCCCTTGCCCAAAGTGGGTAAATAATGACCCTTACTGGCCATTTCCCACCTGGCCTCAATCTAGAGCTCACAGGAGGAGTTCGGGGTCAGGGGGGTTGCCCAACAAGTCACCCTGCTTGGACTTGAGACATGAAGGGGGAGTGGCGGGGGGGGGGTCCTCCTTCAATGGCCTCCTTTCCACATTGGGCACACTGCCCCCTTTCCCACAACAAAATCTGCCTCATACACAGGTACTCCCTCCGTGGTGTCTCCATCAGGACCCCCACCTCTCTTTGGGCCTTGCCTGCCTTCTCCATTGTGAGACACCCCACACATTCCTGAAGTGTTAAATGGTCGCAAGACCAGGGGTACGTTCCTAGACTTCCCTACGATATACGTATGAGCCAGTGGGAAATATTTTTTGAGTAATGTGGATGAATATTTACTAAGATAGGTCGTAAGATATGTGTATTCATCTACCTTCAGATAAAACTGGGAGAGTTGAGATGTTTTGGAAATGTTGTGTTTTCCAGAGACTCTGATTAACCAAGGCAGTAATCATGTCCTTACAATGCAGAAGCAGGCCAATCAGCCCATTGAGTATGCACTGACTCTCTCCATGAGAGCATCTTACCCAAACTCTATCCCTGTAGCCCCACATATTTACCCCATTAATCCCCCCAACCTACACATCCTGGGACACTAAGGGGCAATTTAGCATTGCCAATCAACCTACCCTGCACATTTTTGGAGTGTGGGAGGAAACCGGAGCATCCAGAAGAAACCCACACAGACTCAGGGAGAACGTGCAAACTCTACACAGACAGTGACCCAAGAGTGGAATTGAACCTGGGTCGCTGGCACTGTGAGGCAGTAGTGCTAACCACTGTGCCACCATGCCGCCCCCTGTGTTACCGTACCACCCCCTTAGGGGCAAGTTAGAACAAGTAGGCCAGAGAGAAGGGTCAAGTGGAGAAAATCATCCCTACCTGTGATGGAGCAGGAATGATGTGGAGATGCCGGCATTAGACTGGGGTAAACACAGTGAGAAGTCTCACAACATCAGGTTAAAGTCCAACAGGTTTATTTGGTAGCAAGAGCCATTAGCTTTCGGAGACCTGCTCCTTCATCAGGTGAGTCAATGATGGAGCAGCGCTCCGAAAGCTAATAGCTTTTGCTACCAAATAAACCTGTTGGACTTTAACCTGGTGTTGTGAGACTTCTCACTATGGAGCAGGAAAACATAGACATTCAGGTATTACATACGGAATGTAACAATTCATCAGCCATCGCTTTGTTTTCTTTGAGAAACTTTCTTTCCCCAGTGCCTATGTTTTTAAAAGACACACCATCTACTGATATGAGAGAAACAACATGTAAAATCAAAGAGAAATAAACTCAACCATGGAGTTCAATTTTACCTTGGGGGCTGAGAATAGACAGGTATGGATAAGATCGAGTTTAAAAGTTTATCCCAAAGTCACCTCCAACCTACCCGTTTGCATGCTCTAACGGAAGCTGGAAAGTGGGTGAGTGACAAATTAGCCACGAACCCGTTTATCATGATGCTTTTGAATTGTAACTGCAGACAGCCAGTTTTTCCAAGCTTCAGTGAGCCCACTGGCTTCCTCAAGGCGAGGCCTCCGTGGATTCAGAGGCAAGTGTCTTCCCACCTGGATCCAGGTTCTGCCTGTGAAACCTCAGTGATCAGGATACCCACCAATGACTTTCCCCATGAATCTCTTCCTCTTCCCCAGCCAGGTCCTGATTTCCCCCACCCCACCAGGTTCTGACCTTCCACACCCTCTCTCCCCCTGCTCATAACCAAGGCACGGTCCCATAGGAACAAGGACTAAGCCATCCGACCTTTCAAGCCTGCTCCACTGTCTTATAAGATCTTGGCTGATCTGTTTGTGATCTTAACTCCACCTCCATGTGTGCACCCATAACCCTGGACAACCTTAGTGATCAAAAGTCTATCTCACTCAGCCTTGGATAAGTTCAATGGCCCAGCTTTCTGGGGAGGAGGATGCCACAGGCTAATGACTCTCGTCAGAGAAAACAAATCTCCTGTTTGCTGTCTTAAAAGGCTGGCCTCATTCTTAATCTATATTCCCTACCTTTCGTTTCCCCTAAACAGGAAATATCTTCCTGGTATTCACCCCCCTCAAGTCCCCTCAGAATTTTCTCCGTCCTTCTTCAAATTGACTGCGAATCCACCAACCCCCTCCCCCCCAACGCCCCCTCCCCCCCCCCCCACATCCCGCCTCCTCCTCCTTTCGCCCACTCATTATCAGGCCCTGATTCCCCTCCTATCACCAATCATTCATCCATCCACCACCCCCTTAACTAGGCCATGATCTCTACCACTGCATCCTCACCACCTCCGCTCCCCATCTCTCCAGTACCCACCCCCCACCCCCCCCCCCCCGCCGCCACCAGCAGTAAGTCCCAATTTACTTCACCCTCCATTCCAAATCTTCCTCACTCAGGCTCCCACTTGACTCACTCCACCTGCCACCCAATTTCCAGCACAAACATACCTGCTGCTGCAGGAGTCTCTAGGTGGGAGCAAATCCATGATATTAGTCAGATGCTGTGGAATTAAAGCTGTCTGTGGGTCAGGTCAATAAAACATTCAGCCCCTGGTTTTTATATCTTTCACCTTGAATTCGATCTTGATGTGGTATCAATGAGTGCCATTACTAAAAAAATGCATCTTATGGGGCGGCACGGTGGCACAGTGGTTATCACTGCTTCCTCACAGCACCAGGGACCCAAGTTCAATTTTGGCGTTGGGTGACTGTATGTGCAGATTTGCACATTCTCCCCGTGTCGGCAGGGGTTTCCTCTGGGTGCCCTGGTTTCCTCCCACAGTCTAAAGATATGCAGATTACGTGGATTGACCAGGCTAAATTGCCCCTTAGTCTCCCAGGATGTGTAGGTTAGATGGATTAGTCATGGTAAATGAGTGGGGTTACGGGGAGAGGGTGAGGAGTGGGACTAGGTAAGTTGCTCTTTCAGAGAGTCGACGCAGACTTGATGGGCCGAATGGCCTCTTTCTGCACTGTAGTGATTTTATCATTTGAATGTAATTTTATTACCTAACAGTCTTTAATTAGGTCATAATTTGGTTAATTGGTGCTAAAACCCATATGGTCCTATATTTCTCTGCAATACCACATGTTACCATTCTCCAGTGAAACATATTTGGTTCCTGCATTATGCAGCTCAGTAGCTGCCAAACAGTGATGGAGTATCTACCTTTTCAGCTACATTTCCATTGACTCAGAGATGTGTACATTCACTGCACACTTCTTTATAATAAACTGAATGATTATCTTTTCTCATTAGATTCATGTGGTATTTTGCACATTTCACCTCCCTTCCCTTCACAGATCCTATCACATTCCTTTATCATTCTTTCCTTTATCAAACTGAAAACTGCAGTCACATCTAATGACTAGATCTGGTAATTGTATCCTCACAGGTAAAACACTCCATCTGCTGGTTGTATTTCTGAGCATTTTGCTATACTGCCCTCTCTGCTGGGGAGGTGGAAATAAAGCTAGTTCAATAATGGCTGCCTGCAGTCCACTCAGAACTCAGTCATGGCAGGAGACTCGCAGGAAGACAACAGGAACACTTTTGGGATGTCCTCAAAAGATTCCTGAAGGGGGTCAAACATCCCCACCCACTCATGGGTGTCCCTGGCTATGACCCACCAAAAAGAGAAAGATTCATCCGGGAATAGCACTAAACATAGAGAGACATCATCGAGAACATCACAGAATCATTACGGTACAGAAGGAGACCATCCAACCCATCATGCCTGCACTGGCTCCCCAAATGAGCATTACACATTGGTACCACTCTACTCCCTTTTCCCATCCAATGCCTCGATTGACCTGCTTCCACACTTCCAGGCAGTGCATTCCAGACCCAAACCGCTCGCTGTGTGAACACGTTTTTTTTTCACTTCATACTTGCTTCTTTCACAAATCACTTTAAATCTGTGCCCTCTCGATCTTGATTGTTTTATGAGGAGGAACAGTTTCTCCCTATCCATTCTATCCAGCCCTCTCATGATTTTGAACACCTCAATCAAACCCCCTCTTAGCCTTCTTCTCTCCAAGGTGAACATGCTGAGGGAGTGCGCAAAATCTCCAAACAACCCACTTACCTGAATGTGGTAGAGTCTACAGATTGCCCATTGGGCTTGTCAGATATTTCAGAGCTCATTGAATCAGGCTGCAAACAAGTCATCTTCAATTCCAAAGTACAGCCAAAGAGAAGGGCCTGCAGTTGAACAAGAGTTAGTCTCACTCAGTACAATACAAAACAGAAAGATGACAACAAAGTTGGGATGGATTTTTTTTTTACCTTTCCCATGACAAATTTTGGACTGGTGAACACGGTAAAACATTTTTTGAATCCTGACGTTGATTTTGAGGAAGTTTGAGCAACTTGAAAGATTGCTCCATGTGCACATCGTATTCAGGTGAAAAAAAGGCACTGAAGGCAGATTTGGGGACACTGAGGGAATTCAACATTCATAAATGGTGCAATAACAAACAAAGGTTAAACATTTTGGCTGAAAGCAAATAAAATAGGAGATGAAGGGGTTTTATTTGCCTTACCATGACGGGGTCAAACACTTTTGCAATGGTGTCTAAATAAGGCTCAGCGTGTGAGACCCCAGATTATGGGCTATTCTGAAAATAATGAAATTCTGGACTCATATTATGGCAAAGACTAAGAATAAAATTGCACTGAGGGTAATGTGCTATGAAGTGAAGCAGTTGCCAAGTGAAACTGTTGCAGATTACATTCTCAAATTAAAGAAATGCTCTTGTCACTGTGGTTATGGTGCAAAGTTAGAAATCAACTTCAGCGACACATTCGTAGGAAGCCTAAAAAAATAAAATCCTGGCCAAGCATTTGAGCAAAGGCAATAAGCTGACAAATTCCCATATATTGTGTTACTAAGTTCCACAAGTATTAGTCCAGTAGGAATCCTATATTGTTAACTGACCATCAAGCCTTTACAATCATATTTGGTTTAAAGAGGTGCAAACTATCCTTAGTAGCTGCACAGCTTCGGAGACAGTTGTTGATTTTGATGACCCATTAATATAACATTAAATAGCATAAATCAGCAGATTACGCAAATGTGGATGTCCTTTTGAGATTTTCCATGAAAACCAATTCATTTCTAGCCACTGAGTGACCTTTAAATTACTTTACACACACAAGTGAAATGCCAGTGTTTACCAGAGAAATTAGTGAAGAAACTCACAAGGATGTGGATCTCAGTAAAGTGGTCAATTACGTCATGAATGGCTGGTCTAAAGAGTGTGATGGTGTAGAAATTGCAGGAGTTCTACACATGTAGAAATGAAGTGATTGTAGATCTCTTAGGAGTTTGAGTTATTAATCTGCCAATGTTTCGAGAGAGATTGTTAAAACTTCATGAAGAGCACACAGTGATAATCTGCATGAAAGCAGTCATAAGAAGCTATATTCGGTATCCGAAGGTAGATGGAAATATTGTAAAGATGGTAAAAGTTTGTGAAGTGTGTCTTAGAATGCGAAATGATCCACCCAAGGTTCCTTTCATTCCATGGTCAAACACAAAATAACAGCAGGAATAAGTAATGTCAATTTGTTTGAAATAGAAGGGAAAGATTACCTTGCTTTAGTTGATAGTTATAGCAAATGGACAAATCTATGAGTTATGACCAGAATGGGAGCAGTGTGCAGTTCATTTGGGCCCCATTACTTCGCAGCTCACACTATTTGTTTAAAAGTTCAATTCACTCACCAAAATGGCCAATTATCTACCTCCGCTGCTGTTAGAGACAATTTAAACCAGGCTTCTTTAATAAACTCAGATAATTGATTTATTACAAAACAAAATACATTTTTAAAAATTGCAAGAACTGGCATACTCACAACTGCACTCTAGCAGCATAACTATCTATCTCTTTTAAATTCTCCAGCACACACACACACACACACACACATAAACACACACACACAAGCACACAAAGTACAAATAGATAGGGATCTCTGCACAGGATGGTTGAAGAGTAAATTTTATATAAAATTCATAGGATTCCGATGCTGTCGGTCTAGAGTTCCTTCGTGTGTGTGCAGATAGATCGCTAGTCCCAGCAGAGGGCTGAAGGTTCTCAGCAACACGGTACGGCATGGTAGCACAGTGGTTAGCACTGCTGCTTCACAGCTCCAGGGACCTGGGTTCGATTCCCGGCTTGGGTCACTGTCTGTGTGGAGTTTGCACATTCTCCTTGTGTCTGCGTGGGTTTCCTCCGGGTGCTCTGGTTTCCTCCCACAGTCCAAAAATGTGCGGGTTAGGTTGATTGGCCATGCTAAAAATTGCCCTTAGTGTCCTGAGATGCCTAGGTTAGAGGGATTAGTGGGTAAAATATGTAGGGATATGGGGATAGGGCCTGGGTGGGATTGTGGTCAGTGCAGACTTGATGGGCCGAATGGCCTCTTTCTGTACTGGAGGGTTTCTATGATTCTATAAACAGAGTTTCGGTGTGGACAAAAATAGAACTGGATTAATCCTTTTTGTCTCAGCTTCTTGGGTTTCTGAAGGCAGGCAAGTTCCACTAAGGTGAGGATTCCGAGCTGGATCCTGACAATTACTCTATTTTAGGGAAGGCAAGAAGAATGCCAGCTGGGCAGCTTTTCACTTTTTCCATTGAGTTCCAATAGAATTCAAAAAACAAGCTCAAATTTTAAAGCTCATCTCTGTAATGTGATTTCCAGCAAATCACTAGCCTTTGCCTTCAAACCAGTTTTTTTTTCCCGCCATCATTTAAAATAATTGCAGTGTAAACAAGCAAATAGCTCTCCTTCATCAAGTACCATGCTGTCAAATGATTTCTTGGAAAAGACATATTTATTCCCGGTCCAAAAGGGAAATTATGACTTTAAAAAAAAGGTGTCCAAATAATGCAAGGTCCTTCCAGATTTTAAAAGCCAATTACAACCCTTAAAAATATGGTTTCCCCAATATATGCCGAATACCACAAGTACCAAAATTACTGTCATTTTGAGAAGTTCATTTGCAATTTATGCGTTGTCAAAGGTGTTGGTGCCGGATAAAGGTCTACAGTTTATGTCAGAAAAGTTTGAAATGTTTCTGAGTAAGAATGGAACCGAACTCACTCTGATCATATCACCCAGCATCAATTGGTGCTGCAGAAAGAGGCACACAGACTGTGAAAAATTCTTTACAGAAGTATAAAAGCAAATTCCTGCGGATGCTGGAATCTGAAACCAAAAGAGAAAATGCTGGAAAATCGCAGCAGGTCTGACAGCATCCGTAAGGAGAGAAAAGAGCTGACGTTTCAAGTCCAAATGACCCTTTGTCAAAGCTGCCAGACCTGCTGAGATTTTTCAGCATTTTCTCTTTTGGTTTACAGAAATATTGCTGGTGACAAGCTAGGTAATAACTTCCATGTTTCCCTTGAACACCGGCTTGATAATGTTGTGCTTTCCTATGGAACAACTCCACAGTCTATACAACTGATTGCTCACCTTACATATTTGCATTCAAACATATTCCGAGGACAAGGTTCAGTTTACTTAAGCTTGACATCAATATAAAAGTAAGAGAAAAGCAAAACAAGGTGCATTTGTATATCTACTTAAGGTAGAGGAGAGACTGTTAGTGTCATGTCAAATCACAAGGTTTGCAGACAGAGACTCAGCTTCTGCAGGTTGAGGCCATGATAGGACACAGCTCAGGTGTGAGGTCAGTGCCTGGGGTTCATCCTAGTGTTAGAGATTCTACATTGATAATCCAGCACATATATCTGTCATCCTGATTAAGATGGCTGACAAGTTAGCATCCAAAGTATGAATCACTCTGAGCATGGCCTGCATAGCCTCATTTGAGAGTGTTGTGGTTGAAGATCCATGGAGACAGGCACTCTCTCCATGGCAGACATTCCTGAAATTCCTTGCTCTACCAGTTCCCCAGTGATTAAGTTGAATTCCTCCATCTTCTCCATTGTGTGGAATGTGTCTATGGCGTATTGTCAGTATCTGTCTAAGTTACTGAGATAACTCTAGAATTCTCCTTCATAACAATAGCCCCAACATCTGCATCCATTGAGCAGAACTTGGAGTGGATTGTGTTCCTCAACCAAAAGAGAAAATGCTGGAAAATCTCAGCAGGTCTGGCAGCATCTATAAGGAGAGAAAAGAGCTGATGTATCGAGTCCAGATGACCCTTTGTCAAAGCTGGTTAAGCTTTGTGTTCCTCAACCTTGGCTTTCAACAGCTATCCCTGCTACTATGTCGGCTGATGCTCAACTGTGAGTTGTGAATCCTCAGCTGACAATCCAACTGTCTAATTGAGTATTTAAACTGCTGCTTGACTGCAAATGCTGTAACAGTGCATCCTTAGAAGGAATGAGGTCTTTTGAACACCATTCCCATGTGCAAGAATGCTTTGGAAGACAAAACAGAGAGAGATGAATTAATCATGGCAAAGTCATAACCTTGGCAATCACCATATTCAGTTTTCTGGTAGTTCACTCACTGATAAAATAAAACCAGCATTTGTGTGTCAGAAGTATTTGTAATTCCATCACTCATTATCTGTGAGCTGCCTGTCTTTCGCTGTCTGACTGAGATGGATACAGATGTGCCACTGAGCTCCAGGGTTTCCTCAGTGTCTGCGAGTTGGGCTGCTTATGGTAGCTCACCTCCAGTCCTTTCCCTTGCATTTTGTGCCCTCTTCTCTAACAAGGCTGAAAAAGCAGGCCGGTGGGTGATTTAAGATCAGGTATTGTCTCAATGATTATGGCGCATTCAGTAAGGGTGGCTATAAGATATGTGTGTTAAATTGAATGAGAACTGGGCTAAGTGTCAACAATGGATGGGTAAATGGGAAGATGAGGAAGTGTATAGAAAGTGAGTGGTGCTTAAAGTTCAATTCAATCGGCAATTCTACTCAATCATTCCTGATCTGTTCACGCATTAAACGACTGCCAATATTGCATCCATGACTGAGGCACAATACCACCACTGCTCACCCCTTCAGTCACCTCCATCCATATCTCTCTGGTGAGAGCAGCAAGTATCCACTTTCCACTGTTGGATAAAGTATGTCCCTCCTGCTCCTGACTGCAGCCAGCAGTAATTCCAATGAGGAATCTGGAGGTCGTCCTTGCTCAATGTTCACCAACCAATCTACGGACCTCTCATTTCCATTTGTGGACTGTCCCTTTAAATACACGGTGATGGCATCACGTGGATGTGAATCATGCCCGCACAAAACCCAAAAGTCAAATTAATTGTTGAAATACAATTACAATTTGAAATTGCCATCTGCTCAGTTGACATTCAATCTTCCCAAAGCAACTCCCTTGGAGGTATCTTACATATTATCTTACATAATATTGGGTCCAGTTTCCACCCCCCCCGACCCCCCACCGTTTCTAATCTGTGAAACAGTCACTGCAATGCACGCAAAACCATAGAACCATAGAATTCTTGCAGTGCAGATGGAGGCCACTCGGCCCATCAAATCTGCACCAACGCTCTGAAAAAGCATCTTACCCAGGCCGCCCCCACCATCCTACCCCCATAGCCCCATGCATTGACCACGGCTAATCCCCCTAACCTACACATCTTTGGTCACTATGGGGCAATTTAGCCTGGCCAATCCACCTAACCTGTACACCTTTGGACTCACATTAAATCCTAATATCAGTAGCAGAGTTATTCATGCTGAAAATGGGATAAGCTATGTGGCAGCAAATGAAATGTTGGGTGCAATTCTCCCATGCTACTGCCGCCGGGTTTGATAGTGGATACAAGGAGAAGAATGTGGCGGGAGGCCCAGAAATCAGTTTCACACCGGCATGAACTTACAGCGGGGTCTTCCGCTGGTGCCGGCCATGATAAATTGAAAAACACACCAGCGGCTGGTGTGAATCTCATTTACATCCCATCAAAGGCTAAAGGCCCGAGCCCCCCTTGCCAGATTCTCCATGATGCCGGTGGGAAAACGTACACGCGTGAAACATATTTGTACAACATGGTGTGCAGATGTCAGGACTCACCTGAACAATGCCTGGGACTGCCTTCAGAGTCCAGGATGGAGGCTTCCCACAACCTAGACCCTGTTGCACCACAGCGGTGGGTCGGGGGAGCACCATAGGTGAACCTTCCACATTAGGTGCCCTGGAGGAGTTGGCGGGAGTGGGGCGTCCATCTTCCGGAATCAGAATGTTCCTGAAGATCCATTTCCGATCTCAGGAAGTTCATCTTCCAGTCTGAGTGCTCCCTGAGATCCATCTTCATTTTTAGGTGTTCCACCTTTTTTCTTCACTCATTGGTCAGTGATGTTGGGCACCTTTTCAATATGGCGCCCAGACGGGACCTGAAACTAGGCACCATCCAGGCCGGCTCTGCCACTGAACACAGTATAAAACACCCAGTTGCATAACTAATGAGATCAGGGATGGAAGATTTGTTTTTCTGCTGGCCGCTGCAGATTCACATTCCCAGCCCCACCACGGTACTTTGTTTTAAAATGGGAGAATTCCGCCTGTAATGCCAGCATGGCTGCTTACTACTGTTGAAATGGGAAAAGCAACTAAACTACAAGGACTGAATTCAGCAAATTTGAGATGCTTCCACTGAACTTATTACTGTACAATTCGTGCCATTATAGCTCAGGGCTTTTTAAAAATAATCTTATCGTAATTGTCAGTAAACATAGCGATTTATAATTCATCAGTGTTGCATGACTGATATTCAGTGCAGTCCCATTTTATTCAAACTTGAGTAAATCCTATCTTCCCAGCCACACTGGCAAAAGATAGCCAGCTTTATACATATTCATGTCACACCTTTGTCAATGAGGGATTATATTATCTCTCTTCACCAGCACTGTTAATAGTAGAATTCAACTACAGTGTGTGGACGTGAATAATGGCCATGCAGTTCTATTGTCGTGCAGTGCTTATAATCTTTCGACTACAATCAAACTGTGCACTGATCATCCTTATTAAGAACAGGAAATGAGGAAAGAAAATTGGAACAGTCTCTATTGTCTTACTTCATTTGACAATTTGTTGCAACTTTTATTTCTGGAGAAAAGTTAAATAGGTTTGGCAGCTGAAGTGTTTTTTGTTTTATTCATTCACAGGATGTGGGTTTCACTGGAAAGGCCAACATTTATTGCCCATCTCTGAGTGGGCTGCTAGGCTATTTCAGAAGTCGATTAAGAATCAATGACATTGCTTCAGGTCCAGAATCCCACAAAGGCCAAACGAAGGACAACAGATTTCCTTCTCAAAAGGACATTCGTTCCACATAAGAGATTAGTGTGTAAAATTAAAGCACATGGGATTGGAGATAGTGTATTGAGATGGATAGAAAACTAATTGCAGACAGGTAACAAAGATTGGGAATAAACTGATCTTTTCAATGGGCAGCTTGTGGGGTACTGCAGGGATCAGTGCTCAGACCCCAGCTCTTCACAATATTTAGGAATGATTTTGATGAGGGAACTAAATGTAATATCTCCAAATTTGCAGATGGCACCAGATGGGTGGGAGGTTGAGCTGTGAGGAGAATGCAGAAATGCTTCAGTGTGATTTGGACAAGTTGAGTGAGTGGGCAAATGCATGACAGATGCAGTAAAATGTGGATAAATGTGAGGTTATCCACTTTGGTACCAAAAGCAGGAAGGCAGATTATTATCTGAATGGCAGTAAATTGAGAGAGAAGAGAATGTGCAACAAGACCTAAGTGTCCTTGTACAACAGTGGCTAAAAATAGACATGCAGTTGCAGCAGGTAGTGAAGAAGGCAAATGGTATGTTGGCCTTTATGGTGAGAGGATTCGCGGACTGGAGCAGGGATGTCATGCTGAAATTATACAGGGCCATGGTGGGACCACATCTGGAATATTGTGTGTAGTTTTGGTTTCCTTATCCAAGGAAGGATGTTCCTCAGATGTGGGTGGCGCGGTGGCACAATGGTTATCACTGCTGCCTCACAGCACAGGTTCGATTGCCGGCTTGGGCCACTGTCGTACAGAGTCTGCACGTCCTCCTCTTGTCTGCATGGGTTTCCTCCGGGTGCTCCAGTTTCCACCCACAGTTTGAAAGATGTGCTGGTTAGGTGCATTAGCCATGCTACATTATCCCTCAACGTATAGGTGCCGGAGTGTGACGACTAGGGGATTTTCACTGTAACTTCATTGCAGTGTTAATGTAAGGCTAATTGTGACCCGAATAAATTAACTTTAAACTTATATTCTTGCAATGGAGGGAGTGCAGGAAGGTTTACCAGACTGATTCCCAGGATGGTGCGACTGACGTATGAAGAGAGATTGAGTCGGTTAATTTGCTGGAGTTTAGAAGAATAAGAGGGGATCTCATAGAAACCTCTAAAATTCTACAAGACTAAATACTGTAGATGCAGGAAGGATGTTCCCGATGGTAGGGAAGTCCAGAACCAGAGTCACAGTGTAAGGTTGCAGGGTAAACCATTCAGGACTGAGACGAGGAGAAATTTCTTCACCCAGAGTGTGGTGATCCTGTGGAATTCTCTACCACAGAAAGACGTTGAGGCCTTTTTCCAAGCCTCTGGAGTACTAGTCCAGTAATTTAACCACTGTGCTTACATTCCTTTTTTTTTGTTGCTTCACATCACTCTGCTTGTGGCTTCAATCCAAGTCCATGCCAATCGTCTACATTTCATACTTGAACCGCAGATACGAGATGTTTTGCATCTCATCTGTAAGGTTCATTTTGCTTTGTCAAAGACGCAGCCCCAGTGATGCAGCAAAGACATGGAATGATTTGGTGAAGCCTATGATGTGCTTGAACTGACGTCTGTTCTCAAACCACAGAGGGCATTGGCTGGAGGAAAGCAGATTTTGGCGATATTTATTGATAATGTTAATTATCCGTTGAAATGTTTGTTTCAAAATTAATGAAATGACATGTATAGGTATATAAGGTCAAAGGAGCACTCTTGTAACACATTGTTCTATCCAATAGCCTGTCTAAACTGATCACCCACTCATCGAAAGAAGGTAAACAAGTTATAGAGACAAGTATCGATGTGAACTCGTAGTTATCTGATTAGGAGTCAAGGCTGTTACAGTGTTATACTGAGTTACTGAATACAATACTTCTTTATATACAGTCTTTGCAGCTGGTGGACATTCAGTTAGAATACCATTGCCTGTCAGTAAACTATACACATTTGTTCAGAATGTCAATGGTTATTTGCTCTGTTGCCATCACCATACCTCTTAAATAAAATAATCAGTACATCATGTTTAATGTCACATGACTGTATTGAAATTCACTGTGCATATTTCCAACAAATCCATGTTATAATGCAATATTTGTTATATGAATATATTCTATTTGCACCTTATCTGCTATTCTTATTTTAATATCAATCAAAGAAACAATATGTAGTCCTTCTATTACCAAAAAGCACACATTTAAATAATAAGCCAATAAAAGTATAGTATTGGATTTACTACCTGGTTTGATCAGGTACTGTCTCAGACTGTTGTGACCAGGATAGGAGTATGCAGTTCATCGAGCCCCAGCACTCTACAGGTTGCACTATTAGTTTAAAAATTTAATTCACTTACCAAATGGCCAATTATTTGCTTTCGCTGTTGTTAGACCCAGAATAAAAGAGACTTTAACTAGGCTTCTGTCAGTAAAATCAGAATGATTAGTCTATTGTCAATTAAAACTTCCTTTTTAAAACACAAGTTGTAAGAACTGGTACACATGCAATTGTACTCTGGAAGCATAACTTCAGAAAGAATATTCCCAATGGTGGGGGAGCCCAGAACTAGGGATCATAGTTTGAGGATAAGGAGTAAAAATTTTAGGACCGAGGTGAGGAGAAATTTCTTCAACCAGATGGTGGTGAATGTGTGGAATTCATGACCACAGAATGTAGTTGAGGCCAAAATATTGTCTGATTTTAAGAAAAAATTAGATATAGCTCTTGGGGCTGAAGGGATTAAGGGATATGGGGGAAGGGGGAATCAGGATATTGAATCAGATGATCAGCCATGATAAAAATGAATGTTTCTATGTTTCTACCCTATTTTTAAAATATCCCAGCATGCACACACATGTACACACACATACAGAAACAAACAAAGGACAAAAAGATATGGTCTCTGCAAAATTGGGATTTGGTGAATAGGCTTTACAAAATAAATGACAAAGTTGGCATGGTCTCAATGCTGTAGATCCGGAGGTCCCTCATGTGAAGTCTGTTTCTCGTAGGTGTCTGGTGGTTCTCACTAACGGAGCTTTAGTGTGGAGGAGAGTATCAAGTTGGACCAGTTTTCCTGGTTTCAGCTTTGTTGGTTTCCCAAGTTATACTCAGATGAGGATTCTCTGGTGGTAGCTTGATTACCACACATGGAATATCAGGCAAGTCAGGCAGACAGCAGGTTAGGGGAGCCTTCCATCTTTAGCTTGCTCCTCAAAACACTCACTGAGTTCAAAACCACAAGTTCAAAACTTAAAGCTTGTCTCTGTCATGTGATTTCCAGTAAATCACTAGCCTTTACCAGTCTTTTCCCCATCAATTAAACTGATTGCAGTTTAATAAAGAACAGTTCTTCCGCCTCAAGTGCCATGCTGGTCATGTGGTTTCTTAGAAATAGCATACTTGTTGATAGAAAGGTGAATTTATGACCTTTTAAAAAATCTCCAGGTCAGCATCCAAGTGTCCAGATAATCCAATGTCTTTCCATGTTTTAAAAGAAAAGCTGGTGTTGTTAAACTGTTAACCTGGTGTTGTTAAACTTCCTACTGTGTTAAAAGAAAAGTACAGTTTTGAAAGATATGATTCCAACAAGACACAATGTTACTACATCACAACTCTATTCTATTACATAACATGCTTTAATGTTGTTTCTAGTGGTGCACAAGGTAAATTTTGATCTGTTTTCACAGCTAGCCTTTCCTGGAATAGGTCACTAGCCCAGCACCAGAGGCTTATGGTTTGAGGGCATCACACCCCATCAAGCATGACTAACCAGAAGTCTCTCCCATTCTTACTGCCAGCCATTGGTGTGTCAGAAAGAGTTTGCAAGTTGACACACTCAACCTGTTGGCCGTATTATGGACACACCTTCCTTGGCCGTCAAACCCTGGGGTGGGACTCGAACCCAGACCTACCTGGATTTAGAGGCAGTGACGCTACCTTTGAGCCACAAGACCTCCAACATGCTTTATACTTTGTGCAAAATATTCACTCTGTCACAACTCAATGCACCATTTACCACCCATATTCCTAATGTAGTTTTATTAGTTCCAATGGACAGTGGTAAATTTTCAGATTCCAGTTACTATGGCAACCTCACCAATAGACTGCCTTAAGGCATCAGAATGAATTAGAATTTGTGATTAATTGTATAAGTGAACACAAATTATAGAGGCAGTAAACTCTGCAGTAGATAATAAGTGAACTCCTAATGTTATTACTTTTAACAACCACAGTATTTACTTCGGCAATTGAACTGAAAACAAAGCAGTAGATCACCCATCAGTAATGCTGTTTAATGTTCTTGAAACAAGAAAACATAAAGACTCAGAAAACTGGCTTTAGGTTGGGATCACCTTGGGATGGAGAAGTGCAGTATAGACAGGATTTAGAATGACCTTCCTACCCAGAGACCCTAATGTCCACTAGGGTCCACTTAAGGGCCTTGTCCCTCTATTGCTGGTATTCAATAGTGACAGGTGACAGCTACGTCACATGGGTGAACTGCAGCATGCCCAAGGCCTGATGTGGGGTCCTTCCTTGGACACCCTATGACAATTGGAGGGGCCTGCCATCAGCGAGAGGGGGGTGCGCAGGAAGCCACCCCCTCCCTTTTACACTGACAACTCCCACCCCTAACTGCTCGCCTGAACCTCCCTGACAAGCCCTGGCCTTGCTACCAGACTCTATGGTATTCCAGAGTTCCAATGATGATCTTTCTCCTGAGGCCTCCTGCAGCACAGTTGCCATCGCTCTCACCAGTCTGCTAGAACTGGAGAGCTGCTGTTCACCGATTGACCGACAGCTCCTGGGAGGTGGGAACTTTCCCTTACGGAAACCTGCAGCCTGCCTGTTTGGGATTCAATCCTGCCGGGACTCCCGGTAAGGGACTCAGCAGGTTGCAGCTGCTTCTGCAGCCAGTGGACAGGTTCATCACCATGAAATTCTGCCCACAGTCTCTGAGATTTGCTGTGCTAAAACCTTTCATATTATACAACCATGACTTTATGAGTTCAAAACAAGCTATTCCGAATAATCTGGAAGATTGTATTGTTCACATTCTTAAACCCTGTTCTTCAAATGTACATTTCCTGCCATAAAGACAAAGTTGTGTATTTGAAAGCGCTATAACGTTAAGTTCAAACACAGTGAAAGCAATCAAGACACTCTCTAATAATGAATGCACTATAATTATAGTAACAAGGACGTGAACATAAATACACAGTTGCTCATGCAGTTTTCAATGCAGAGGAAAATGACTGCAATCCGTGTTTAGAATACTTCGCTACATGAACAGCTTAGGCTTCCCACACAAATAAAGAAATGTGTATCTTTCATCTGATAGGATACTGAAGGATTTTTAAGATATTACAAAATAGAAGCTCTTGCATTGCAATAAATTCAGGCAAAAAGATGACAGAAGAACTGCCGATATAAGAATCCTCATTATTTCGCAACATTTTTAACATCATACTGTTGACTGGACCTCTTTAACAGATGTAAGTTTGTCCAATAAAAGGATATCATGTATCTTCCTTGGGGTCTTTGTTCTTGCTGGATCTGCATGACAACCGCGTTATGTAACCTAAGTGTGTTGAACAAGCCGCATCAGACACTTTGATGAGGCTGTGGCAATTTACGGATTCTCTCTGAAGGTTTTTAAGTGTAATTGAGAATGAGATCATGTTTCTCAGATAAAACAGTTTCAACAGCATGTGTTAGCTACCTGTCTGTCAGGGAACAGACCGTATGAACAAAGTAGATACATTCCAAATTAGTCTACGCATTAGCCAAATTTGCAACAAAGGAGCCGCAGGGCTGTAAAACCCACCTGGCCAGGCTGGGCATTCATAAGAATAGGACCAACTAAAACCACGCAGCTACAAATAATTAATTTTTAATGGTCATTCATTTTGTGAGCTCAGTTTTAAATGTCAGAAGGAGACTAAGAGTAATATTAATCTGAAATAAAATCTGGGAACATTGGAAGCGTACAACAGACTTGTCAACATCTGAAATAGTAAGATGGATTGTTTGGAGAGAAACCCTTTGCTAGTACAAATTTATAACCATGAAGTTTGATCCTGTTGAAGCTCATTTTACATATCTTGAGATCTTAACACGTCACGTGTGGGACGGCACGGTGGCACAGTGGTTAGCACTGCTGCCTCACAGCACCAGAGACCCGGGTTCAATTCTGGCCTCGGGTGACTGTCTGTGTGGAGTTTGCATGTTGTCTGCGTGGGTTTCCTCCGGGTGCTCCGGTTTCCTCCTACAGTCCAAAGATGTGCAGGTTAGGTTGATTGGCCACGTTAAATTGACCATTATTATCAGGGGGATTAGTAGGGTAAATACATGATGTTATGGGGGATAGAACCTGGGTGGGATTGTTGTCGGTGCAGGCTTAATGGGCCAAATGGCCTCCTTCTGCACTGTCAGGTTTCTATGATTCCATGTGAAGTACATGTAATCATATAATAATATATCTTAATCACAATGCGTTGGATCTGTGCTGAACATCAAACGAGGTTCCCATCCGTTGATCAGATTACCAATGTAAAAAAATATTGTGTGTTGGGCAGTTTATTTTTGGTCCCTGTATCTGTTACTAAAACTGGCCGTGGGTCACTGCAGATTTCAGCTGATGGATCGTGCATTGCTGGATTGATGAGATGCTTTACAGATGAGAGGATTGTAAAATGAAAATAACATGCAAGTACATTTACAACGGTAGTACTGAAAAGTGACAGAGGGAAGATCATTTATATACCGTTAAAATGCTGTTGTGTCACTCGAAAGGCATTCTATCAAACCTCTTTGAAAGTTTTAGGTGAGCTGCACTGAAGCTCAGAGTGGTCCAGACACTATATCATCAGCTTGGACCGGAATTGTAATTAGATATCTTGTCCTTCCTTCAAACATTTCATCACCTTGTCCAAATAATATACAACAACAAGGCATGGGTATGTACCCACTGCTCCAAATCTTGAAATTGTCCATTCCATAATGACCTGCATTAAGTTTATTCGTGTATCCCTAGGCAGAGACTGATCACATGGTAACAAGCTTTTCAGAGCAGTGGGTATGTTACAGTATCCTCTTGTTGAATTTCTACATTATTCTCCCTACTAAGTATATTATTTAGAAAGCCAAAGTTTCTTATATGCTGAGGAAATCTCATATGTTAGCTGTACAATTACTAGAAGCTCCCTCGATAATCCAGTTTAGAAGAGTGAGGGGGGATCTCATAGAAACATATAAAATTCTAACAGTGTTAAGACAGGGTAGATTCAGAAAGAATGTTCCCGGTGGTGGGGGAGTTCAGAATCAGGGGTCATAGTTTGAGGATAAGGGGTAAACCTTTTAAGACGAAGGTGAGGAGAGATTTCTTCACCCAGAGAGTGGTGAATCTGTGGAATTCATTAGCACAGAAAGTAGTTGAGGTCAAAACATTGTCTAATTTCAAGAATAAATTAGATATAGCTCTTGGGGCTAAAGGGATTGAGGGATATGAGGGGAAGGTGGGATCAGGATATTGAATTTGATGATTAGCCATGCTCAAGATGAATAGCGGAACAGGCTCGAAGAGCCGAATGGCCAAGACCTGCTTCTAGTTTCCATGTTTCTATGTTTCTACGACTTGTCTTGAGGAGAGAGTGATGTTTCTCTCATCCTCAGTGATATGATTGACTCCTACCTGACAGAAAGCTTAACACCTCCTGCCATCGAATGGGCTTATTATAGGGCTCAGAAACACGGAATGCCAGCGTCAGCTACTACAGGCCCCCACCCAGGAGTCCTGGTGTTCACATCCATCTTACAGTCGAGGTATGCAGCCGAGCAGCACCTCGACAGCCCTTGGCCTCGTGATGACAAGAGAACACTGTCAGACATGAGAGGCGTGCACTTTGAAAGAGTGTGCGAGGGGGTTCAATCTTCCATGGATGGGGGACTGGCTCCGGGGTGGATGTCAATTCCATGCCAGTATGCCAGCAGCAGTGTCCCCTTCCTGTGTTGCTGGTGTGGGAGGGACATGGCGCTGCCATTCTCATACTCCACATGGATGAGGCTATCAGGCGAGTGTGGTGGTTCTCCAAGCTTGGTGGCATTAACAGAGAGGGTGGGGGTTCTGTGGGTGAACAAAGTGAACTTTAATGCCAAACATTTAATACAATGGTGACCTCTCTGTAGAGTATAATGCCTATATTCACCATGCCCACTAAGTGCTTACAGTTTCTTAATCATCCTTGCCCTCACGCTATGTCTATGTATATCCCCTGGATGCACAGCTGAAGTTAAAGTGGTCTGTTGACTTCCACACCTTGTTGCCTGAGATGACCTTGGAGGGCGTCCCTTGGGGGGTCTGGGACATTGAGGGTCCAGGCCGGCTTTCGGGCAGCATGGGTGTTTAACTATGCCCTCCTCGGTGTCTGGGTCTGGAAGTGTGTTGCTGTCAGGGAGGGGGGTGTCAGAGGGGTTGGAGATACCAGGGTCCCCTGGCTGGAGGGCCCCAGGCTGTACTCCTGCTGATCCTTTTCTCTTTGGATTCCTGGGGGCCCCTGGGCTCCTCCATGGCATAGAGGGACAGCTGGAGTGAGATGCAGAGCCCCTCCATCCTTTGGCACACCATGGATTCCCACCAGTGTTTGTACCATGCAGTTGAAGCCCTGACCCACGCAGTGAACCATGGTGCAGACATCTCCTACCATGCATTGTGCATCCTGTGCCAAGATCTCCACTGCGGGGCCACCATCTCCTCAGACAGAAGGCAATGAGACTCCTCTCGCTGGCCTTGCAGTCCAAGGAGGAACACATTATCATCCAGGGACTCAGCAAAATGCTGGGCCCCTGCATCCCTCCGAATGCCAGGTTCCCTGGGACATCCTTTCCTCTATCTATTGTGGGTCTTCAGCTGTGAGGTGCTCACCAGTGAATGACCCAGAGCCTGTCTACTAGTTAATCCCACTGAGGTGTGAGTATCTTCACTGATGCAGGGTGCGGGTGACAAATGATGCGGTTGGAGAAGTCTTCCTCGGAGCTGCTTGAATCCGGTGGGTCCAGGGGGCACGATTATGGTCCGGCCTAGTCCACTGGTCTGCCTGTAAGGGAAGGGACATGGTATCAGTGCATTACGGGGGAGACGGAGGGAACATTGAATACTCACTTGAGGCTTGGGGAATGACAGCGTGTCTTGGGGGTCTCATGTTTCCCTGCTGCCCCCACTCCACCAGCGGCGCAGGCACATTCTTCCTCCTCCCCGGCCAGCTCGAGGTCTCGCTACTCAAAGCGCCTGAGGATTTGGAGTTTGGGAATGACTCCAGCTGGCTGCGCCCACTCAAGCTTGTTATGGTTGTGTTTGTTCTGCAATGACACAGATAGGGCGAGTGTAGGTGGGAGTATTGAGATTTAAGATGGTGATGAGGTGTGGCAGGCAGGGGCTTGTGTGGGAGCTGGAGTTTGAGAAGCATAGCAGCTACTCGGGAAACATGGTGATAGTAGGAGGGAAAGGAAGGCCTCGAGCCTGGTATTGGCAACCCCTGAGGCGGCTAGATGAAAGATGGAGTTTCAGGTGTGAGGGGTGTGCAAGGGAGTCCAAAGGGAGACTGGGAGTCACTCACATACCCTGCCTAAACAAAGAAGATTGCTCATCTTATTCCAATACTTCTGTCCGGAACTCTTTGAGACTGCGCTTGCACTGACCAGGGCTTCCACTGCATCCCAAGCAGGGGTGTGTGGTGAACCATAGATGGTTACCACTATGGGTACTGAACCATAGATGGTTATCACTATGGGTACTTGTACATATGTTACTCTTGTTACTGTTGGGGTTAGGGTTGGGGTGTTCCACCTGTTGGTATTGTTCTGTGGTACACTCCGGTTGGCTCCGCCTACCCATAGGAGTATAAAGGTCACTGCACTGCCTAGTGACCCTTTAGTCTGGGATTGTATTGTTAAGCAGTATGCTCCATTCTTGTCGCTAATAAAAGCCTTTATTTCTCGGGTACGATCCAGCCTCCCGAGTGAATTAATCGCGCATCAGGGTGGTCACCCTGCTGGAAGACCATCTCCTGGAGCGGGGGTAGAGTGTGTCTCCATCCACCCTCTAAAAAGCGAGGTGCGGGCTTCTTGGCTGCCATTTCCTTGCAGTTATTGTGGAACAAGTGCTGGGGAGCCGTTTATATGGATCTCCGCGGTACTTGCAGCAGATAAGTTGTTGCACGGCGGGCAAATCATTGTGGATGTGGCATGATTCTCATGGGCATAAAAATGACTACGAATGAGACATAAGATTCAGTCTGAAATCACGTCAGTTCCATTTCTTGCACTGAAACCAACACTGCCATTTCTTGGTTAAAGTTTGCGGACTATCTGAATGAAAACTGGGGGTTAAACAAGACTCTACCACGGCACCAATTCTCTCCTCCATTTTCCTCACTGCAATACTGCACCTCACCTCCAGCAAATTACCCACATACAGGACAGGAAATTGTTCATCCTAAAGCACCATCAATCCAAAACCAAAACAACTTCAACATCAGTCTGAGAGCTTCGGTGTGCTGAAGACATTTGTGCATGTATCCTTCAGAAACTGAGCTCCAGGTCACTGCCGAGTCTGTCAAAACAGATGAGAAAATTGGGCTTTCACTGAACACCCAGGAGACTAAGATCCTCTGCCAACTAGCTCCTGCAGCACAACACCTCCCTCCATCTATTAAGATCAAGGCTGGAGCTCCTGGAAAATGTAAACCCAAATTCATAATCACCTCCCCTGTGCCAAATCACTCTTCAGCTGACTGAAGAAAGAAGTGCTCAATGATTAAGATCTCAAATCCAAGACTAAAGTCATGGTTTACCAGGCAGCACTGATTTTTATGATTCTTGCAACCCTGCTTAAACCATTGCATAATTTGTTGACCATTTGTTGACACCAGAGTGCAACAAAGCATATCAGTCAGTTAAAGAAGCCCTGAAGTGTTGGTACATTTCAACTCAAAATCTCCACGACAACTTCCCTGTGATGCATCACCATATAGACTTGGAATGATGATGTCACACATACTACCTTCAGGGAAGAAAGACCAATTGCGTTCACATCGCGTACCTTAACAGGTTACGTGATGCTGCATCAAATTATTCCCAGTTGGAGAAGGAGACACTGAGTATTATCTTTGGAGTGCAGAAATTTTACCAATATCTCTATGACCATCACTTTAATTCAGGGTGTGTTTCTGCTATCTTCCCTTTTAACACTATTCTCAGTACCTTCCCCATCACAGGATAATTTGCTGATACTATTAAGGACCTTTGTTGAAGCCTGCTTGCAACAAGTGATGGAATATCTATATGTAGCCCAAAAATAGTTGTTAAAGGATCATGATCCATCAACAATGTAAAGTGATGCCTATCTTTGTATATATGTTTTGACAACTATGTAAAAGCACATTGGTCATTTGTTATGGGATCTTGGAAGTAAAGGGGGAGGGATGTTATATATTTGGGGTTGTTGTTGTGTCACTTTGACTCTAGTCACGTGCATAGTTTATGACATCATTGGCTGCTTCGTGAGCTTTGCCTCAATCTGGATCAAGCCTTTGAGAGTTAACAGCTATTCAGTAAACCTGGTTGTTGTTCGCATCCAACTCCACATGTATCAATTCCATGATCTTTTGTCCTGAGAGTGCAGTACATAACACCCTCAACACCTACTTGAGGTGATGAGCCAGGTACCCTGCTCATGAGCTGGCCCATTATGCGGCACGGTGGCACAATGGTACACACTGCTGACTCACAGCGCCAGGGACTCGGGTTCGATTCCAACATTGGTGTGGAGTTTGCACATTCTCCCCATATCTGTGTGGGTTTCTCCTGGGTGCTCTGATTTCCTTCCACAGCCAAATATGTGCAGGTTAGATGGATTGGCCACGCTAAATTGCCCCTCAGAATCCAAAGATGTATAGTTTAAGTGAATTAGCCATGGTAAATGTGTAGAACTACGGGGATAGGGTGGTGGGGATAGGGCCTAGGTAAGGTGTTCTTTCAGAGAGTTGGTGCAGACTCAATGGGTGAAATTGTCTCCTTCTGCTCTGTTGGTATTCTATTCCATTCTATTCAATTTTCTTTCTATGGCAACTATGGATAGCCAAACATTATCTGCCATACTATACGAGTGGGAATTTATTATTTCCTGACATTGCTTGCCCAGATCTTGCTAGCCTTGACTGGCTGGAAGTTTTGCTCTACTGTATATTAAAGCTTTCCTTTTTCATTATTTCCACAGATTAATTCTTTTGATTTTTCTGCTGATTATATACTCCCAACTCCAAAGTAAAAAACTGCAAGTAATTTACAGATAAGAGTAAATGGGTATTGCGATTAAATTGCATTTATCTCCACTGATAAGAACTGTCTCTTTGAATCAAACACTACTGTCATTCACACAGAATTTTAGCATAAGGTTTATGCATTTGTGGAAAATATTTTAATCTTCAAAGGTTTGACAACATTAGAAGTAAATAAATGAATTTAGGTTTGATAGAATTTGTCCTTTAGATTTTCTCATTCCAATTTGAGATAAATTAAGAATATTGAAGTTTGTAGAGTACAGATGGCAGATGCATCATCTTTTTTTGGTTTGTACACACCTGTCAGAGGCAAAGCACTGGATCTAACATAAACAAATTTATCAAAGTAAAGACGTGATTAGGATTCATAAGCAGCAGGGAGGAGACAGAGGCAGTTGTAAAGGGGAGTTAGGTCAAACTGGGAGAGGGTGGTTTTCTGGGTTCAGTTTTCTTTTATTCCTAATATACACTAGTTTCTCAGACAGACAAGGCAGAATCTTCCACTCTGAAGTCTAAGTTTGATGGTGGGCAAGGAATTGCAGGTGATTCTCGCTGGAGGACAGGACAGGCAATCTTGCACAAAAATAATGTTCAGCTCATGTAGAACACAGCCAATCTCATGGAGGGGACTGACAGGAAGTCGTCTCCCATCGTTACCTCATGGGATCGAAAGTCCAGGTGTCATATTTAAAGGGCACCCACACAGCCTTCCTCACTTCCTCCACTTTGCCTGCCTCCCAGGTCCAACCTATTTTTTTTATTCATTCATAGGACATGGGCATTGCTGGCTGGCCAGCATTTTTTGCCCATCCGTAGTTGCCCTTGAGAAGGTGGTGGTGAGCTGCCTTCTTGAATTGCTGCAGTTCATGTGCTGTGGGTTGACCCACAATGCCGTTCGGGAGGGAATTCCGGGACATTGACCCAGCGACTGTGAAGGAATGGAAATATATTTTCAAGTCAGGACGCTGAGTGGCTTGGAGGGAAACTTGCAGGTGGTGGTGTTCCCGTGTATCTATCGCCCTTTGTCCTTCTAGATGGAAGTGGTCATGGGTTTGGAAGGTGCTGTGTAAAGATTTTTGGTGAATTGCTGCAGTGCATCTTGTAGATAGTACACACTGCTGCTACTGAGTGTAGAGGGAGTGGGTGTTTGTAGGTGTGGTGCCAATCAAGTGGGCTGCTTTGTCCTGGATTGTCCTGGTGTCAAGCTTCTTAAATGTTGTTGGAGCTGCACCTATCCTGGCAAGGGGGGAGCATTCCATCACATTCCTGACTTGTGTCTTGTAAATGGTGGCGAGGCTCTGGGGAGTCAGGAGGTGAAATACTCGCCACAGTATTCCTAGCCTCTGACCTGCTCTTGAAGCCACTGTGTTTATGTGGTGAGTCCAGTTGAGTTTCTGGTCAATGGTAACCCCAAGGATGCTGCCAGTGGGGGATTCAGTGATGGTAACACCATTGAATGTCAAGGGCCGATAATTAAAGTGTCTCTTACTGGTGATGGTCATTGCCTGGCATTTGTGTGGTGCGAATGTTATTTGCCAGTTGTCAGCCCAAGCCTGGATATTGTCCAGATCTTGTTGCATTCGAACATGGACTGCTTCAGTATCTGAGGAGTCACAAATGGTGCTGAACATTGTGCAATCATCGGCGAACATCCCCACTTCTGATCCTATGACGGAGGGAAGGTCATTGATGAAGCAGCTGAAGATGGTTGGGCCTAGGACATTGCCCTGAGGGACACCTGCAGAGGTGTCCTGGAGCTGAGATGACTGACCCGCCACAACCACAACCATCTTCCTATGTGCCAGGTATGACTCCAACCAATTGAGAGTTTTCCCCCTGGTATCCATTGATTCCAGTTTCAAACAAAGAACAAAGAACAATACAGCACAGGAACAGGCCCTTCGGCCCTCCAAGCCCGCGCCGCTCCCCAGTCCAGGATTGAATCCTGAATCCAGGATCCCCGCCCAATTTTCCAGCCTATCTACATACCAATATCCTATCCACCGAGCTGTCCCTCACAGCTACGATGCTTTGTTCATTACAACCTATTAACTCACCCCCACCCCCCCATTCCAGACCATGTGATCTCCAGGGAGAGGCGAAAACCCAGGGCTCCTTGATACCACACTCAGTTGAATGTGGTCTGGACGTCAAGGGTTGTCACACTCATCTCACCTCTGAAATTCAGCTCTTTTGTCCGTGTTTGAACCAAGGCTGTAATGAGGTCAGGAGCTGAGTGACCCTGGCGAAATCCAAACTGGACGTCACTGAGCAGGTTATTGCTGAATAGGTGCTGCTTGATAGCACTGTTGATAACCCCTTCCATCACTTTACTGATGATCGAGAGTAGACTGATTGGGTGGTAATTGGCCAGGTTGGATTTGTTCTGCTTTTTTTTGTGGATAGGACATACCTGGGCAATTTTCCACATTGTCAGGGAGATGCCAGTGTTGTAACTGTACTGGAAGAGCGTGGCTATGGGAGCGGCAAGTTTTGGAGCACAAGTCTTCAGTACTATTGCCGGAATATTATGAGGGCCCATTGCCTTTGCAGTATCCAGTGCCTCCAACCGTTTCTTGATATCACGTGGAGTCAATCAAATTGGCTGAAGACTGGCATCTGAGATGCTGGAAACTACTGGAGGAGGCTGAGATGGATCATCCATTCGACACTTTTAGCTGAAGATAGCTGCGAATGCTTCAGCCTTATCTTTTGCACTGATGTGCTGGGCTCCTCCATCATTGAGGATGGGGATATTTGTGGAGCCTCCTCCTCCAGTGAGCTGTTTAATTGTCCACCACCATTCACGACTGGATGTGGCAGGACTGCAGAGTTTAGATCTGATCCGTTGGTTGTGGGATCGCTTAGCTCTGTCTATCACTTGCTGTTTGTGCTGTTTGGCATGCAAGTAGTCCTGTTTTGTAGCTTCACCAGGTTGACACCTCATTTTTAGGTATGCCGAGTGCTGCTCCAGCTGTGCCCTCCTGCACTCTCCATTAAACCAGGGTTGATCCCCTGGCTTGATGGTAATGGTTGAGTGGGGAATATGCCGGGCCATGAGGTTGCAGATTGTGTTGGAGTTCAGTTCTGCTGCCGTTGATGGACCACAGCGCCTAATGGATGCCCAGTCTTGAGTTGCTAGATCTGTTCAAAGTCTGTCCTATTTAGCACTGCAATAGTGCCACACAACACGATGAATGTTATTCTCAATGTGAAGGCAGGACTTCATCTCCACAAGGACTGTGTGGTAGTGACTCTTACCGATACTGTCATGGACAGATATCTCTGCAGCTGGCAGCAAAGCAAATCAAAGCAAATTTTATTTATTAGTCACAAGTAAGGCTTCCATTAACACTGCAATGAAGTTACTGTGAAATTACCTAGTCACCACAGTACGGCACCTGTTCAGGTCAATGCATCTAACCAGCACGTCTTTCAGATTGTGGGAGGAAATTGGAGCACCCGGAGGAAACCCACACAGACACAGGGAGAATGTGCAAACTCCACACAGACAGTGACCCAAACCGGGAATCAAACCCGAGTCCCTGGTGCTGTGAAGCAGCAGTGCTAACCACTGTGCTGCCGTGCCACCCCAGATTGATCAGAATGAGGTCAAATATGTTTTTCCCTCTTGTTGGTTCCTTCACCACCTGCTTCAGTCCCAGTCTAGCAGTTATATCCTTTAGGACCCGACCGGCTCGATCAGTAGTGTTGCTGCCGAGCCACTCTTGGTGGTGGACATTAAAATCCCCCACCCAGAGTACATTTTGCACCCTTGCCACCCTCAGTGCTTCCTCCAAGTGTTGTTCAACATGGAGGAATCCTGATTCATCAGCCAAAGGAGGATGGTAACCAGTAAGAGGTTTCCTTGTCCATGTTTAACCTGAAGCCATGAGACTTCATGGGGTCCAGAGTCAATGTTGAGGATCCCAGGGCAACTCGCTCTCAACTGTATACCACCTCTGCTGGGTCTGTCCTGCCTGTGGGACAGAACATATCCAGGGATGGTAATGGTGGTGCCTGGGGTGTTATCTGTAAAGTATGATTCCGTGAGAATGACTATGTCAGGCTGTTGCTTGACTAGTCTGTGTGAGACAGCTCTCCCAGTTTTGACACTAGCCCCCAGATGTTAGTAAGGAGGAATGTGCAGGGTCAACAGGGCTGTTTGTTTTGCCGGTTTCTTTTCCAGTGCCTCAGTCGATGCCAGGTGTCCGTCCGGTTTCATTTCTTTGGTGAGACTTTGTAGCGATTGATACAACTGAGTGGCTTGCTAGGCTTTTCAGAGGGCAGCTAAGAGTTAACCACATTGCTGTGGCTCTGGAGTCACATGTGGGCCAGACCAGATAAGGATGGCAGATTTCCATCCCTAAAGGACATTAGTGAACAAATTGACAATGGTTTCATGTTCATCAGTAGACTCTTAGCTCCAGATTTTTTTTTATTGAATTCAAAATCCACTAGCTGTCGTGGCTGGATTCGAACCCAGGTACCCAGAACATTAGCTGTGTTTCTGGGTTAATAGTCTAGACAACAACATCCACTCCTCCTACTCCTCACTTCCAGCCTTCACGCACCTTGTGCTACTGGTACCTGATGTGACTGAAGTAATGAGCCGTCCCCAAGAAGGTGTCTACTGACCTCAACGTCATGGGAGAAGTGAAGCTCACCAGTGCCTCACCTCTTAAGTGAACATTCTAATTTCCCTCTACCAGGGTAATTATTTGGGACAGCACAGCGCCACGGTGGTTTGTACTACTGCCTCATAGCTCCAAGGACCCAGGTTCAATTCCAGTCTTGGGTAACTGTCTGTGTGGAGTTTGCACTTTCTCCTCGTGTCTGTGTGGGTTTCCTCTGGGTGCTCCGATTTCCTCCCACAATCCAAAGGTGTGCAGATTAGGTGGATTGGCCATGCTAAATTGCCCTCGGTGTCCCAAGATATGTAGGTTAGATATTTAGCAATGGTCAATGTCTGGGGTTACAGAGATAGGATGGATGGGGGAGAGGGTTGGGTTAAATACTCTGTCAGAGAGTCAGTGCAGACTTGATGGGCCAAATGGCCTCTTCTGCACTGTAAGGATTCTCTGATACTATGATTTCGGGGGGGGGGGAACTTAATTCCGGTGAGATGGCCTTTTAATGAGGAGGCGTAACATGGTAATGCATGCAAAAGGACTTTCCAACATTGTTTGTCAGGAAGCTTGAGTTGCCTTTAAGGCCCAAGAACAAAATTCTGTCAGTTCATTCAGCATTGGGAAATTGATTCTTGACTTCACATCAAATTACCGCACCCACCACGTTTACTGATGCTGACGCTACCAAAAGACTCCTCCCTCAGTCCCGGTGCCTGGTAGTTAACTTCGTTCATAAATTCAAGTGCAGATTGTAGATCTACACAATGCAGCTAAACTCTTACAACGAAAGCTGGACAGCATGTGCATGTAAACTGAATAGTGATAAATTACATTCAATATAGAGAAATAAAAGGGGCCTTCAGTTGCTGAGCAACATCCACATACTGCTACTACCATTTATTCTTCATGCCATAGCTCTCTCTAAGCACAATAGAATCAGTTTGAATTTAAACCAAACCCCACACGTACAAATATCTTTGCCCAGCATAAATCTAACTATAAGTTTTTACCCTTCCAGGTACAGAAATATGAAATTAAACACATTAAAGCGAAACCTTATTCTAATATTTACTAATATTTACCAATACAAATATAAATCCATTAAATGGCCTTTGTTTTTCTAAGAGGGTAGTGAGACCCGCAGGTTAAGAGTCTTGTAAAGAGTAAGGAAGTACATCCCCAATATGCAGCAATGGGGAGATGAGAAATGATCAGATAAACTAGAATTTAAAGGCTTTGAAAGAGATGCATCAAAGGGGGCCATCAACTTGGGGTAATACCATCAGACACAACAGGAACACAGGGCTAGGGGGACGAGAGGCAGGTGTTGTAACGAATAAGTGTTGGACAAATGCAGGGGACATGCAGGAAGATTGATGGAAAAAAGATACTGGACTCCAGAGAGATAATATTCTGTGCTGTAGTACTTTGCAATCTTTTGTGACATCCTGAGGGTGGGATGATATAAATGCATGTTCTTTCTGAGTAAACTTTAATCACCCAGGCAGAAGGAACCCAGATATTTTTCTCATCAATGTTTTCAATTCTCTTTCTCCTCTGAAGGCACTGATTCCTTTCTGCCATTTCACAGATGCCAATTGCCTCTCAGCACCTCCCGAAGTAATCATTTTTTTTACATGTGAGTATTGAGGAGATATCCAATCACTGAGGATTGCACAACCCTATTTCCACCTATAACATCCATGAGTGGAAACTCTTGCTGATTTTCTCCCCACCCCAGGGCCACTGCAGCCAATATAGGATATCTACAGACAAATTGACTTTGTAATGAATAAGGAAGCCTGACTGAAAGGAACAGCGATATTTTACTTTGCATTCTGTAATAAACTACCATGGTGTAATCCCTGCCTGGGACTGCAGACTACTTATAAAAGACTGAGGTATTGAGTTCCAGCTGGGCAGATCACTGCCAGGGGAACTCATACTCAACAAGTCTCACAGGAAGATCAATCAGTGATTCTCCATGGACCTCGTTGGGGTTATCACAGACTTATTAAGTTACTTAGCACAGAACAGGGGTTAAACCTGGGAGATTCCAGTACCATAGAACCTGACTGGTCACCTGGTATATTTGCAGAGAGAGAGAGTGACTGTAGAATTTTACCCTTATTGAAAGTTATCAGTGTGGCTTAACCAATCTGTGTTGCAATTTATTTATCAAATACTATAGAATCTTTACTGAACCACCTAACAGGTGCAGATGAGTGAAAATCAAGTAAAAGTGAATGGAAAATCAATATGTTTGCTTTTACCTAGCCAGAGATTATTTATTTTTAAGGAAAGATTAGAAAAAGTTTGCAATTTATTGCTGAAACACTTACTTCTACTTTTTTGGATTGGTTGCTATACATTTCATTAAATCAGTCTGAAAACAATTTGTTTGAAACAATGCAAGGCACTGCAATTATCCCAGTTATACCCCAGTCTGCGTAAGGTGTGAACAACCAAAGGAATTTCTTGCACATATAATTTAACACTGTAATTTGTTCGATAGGATGCACTTCCTCCATCAGGCACTTCCACTGAGCAATTGTCAGGCAATTATGGGCCTGCAGGCCCCAACTTTTCATCAATCTACATGGGAAATCGCAGTTTGTGTGCCTGTAATTTCCTATAACCATTGCTTCCTGCAAGTAACATGCTCCACTGGTCATGCAGGTTAATGGAAACCAGTTTGGGACAGATCTGCAAGTCAAGACTTCCCTCAGCACAGATCCTAACCTCATTATAGCCTTGATTCAAACATGGACAAATGGGCTGAATTCCTGAGCTGAGGTGAGAGTGACTACCCTTGACATCAAGGCAGCTTTTTACCAAGTACGGCACCAAGGAGCCCGAGCAATACTAGAGTAAATGTGAATTAGGGGGAAAGCCATCCATTGTTTGGACTTATACCTGGCACAAAGGAAGATGGTTGTGGTCATTGGAGGTTGAATATTTTAGTCCAAGACATCACTGAAGGAGTTTCTGAGGATAGTGACCTAGGACAAACTGTCCTCAGTTGCTTTATCAATGACCCTCCTAACAACATAAGATCAGAAGTGCAGATCTTTGCTGTTGATTGCATAGTGTTCAGCATCATTGAACTGAAGCAGTTCATGTCCAAATGCAGGAAGACTTGAACAATATCCAGACTTGGGTTGAGAAGTTGCAAAGTAACATTTGCACAACAAGTTCCAGGCAATGACCATCTCCAACGAGAGAGAATCTAACCAACGTCCCTTGACATTCAATGGCATTACCATCGCTGAATCCTCCATTGTCCATACCCTGAGGTTTACTATTGACTGAAACTGGACTACCTGTATAAATACCGTGGCTACAACATCAGGTCAGAGGTTAGGAATCCTGCAGCACCTCCTGACTTCCCAAAGTCTGTCCACCATCTCAAAGGCACAAGTGGGAGAGTAGTGGCATACTCTCCACTTGCCTGGATGAGCGCAGCTCCAACGACACACAAGAAGCTTGACACCATCCAGCAAAGCAGCCTGCTTGATTGGCACCTCATCCGTAAACATTCACTCCCTCCACCACTGATGCACAGTGGCAGCAGTGTGTACCATCTATAAGATGCACTGCAGAAACTCACCGAGGCTCCTTAGGCAGCACCTTCCGAACAAACAACTGCTACCATCTAGAAGGTAGCTATGATGTGGAGATGCCGGTGTTGGACTGGGGTAAGCACAGTAAGAAGTCTCACAACACCAGGTTAAAGTCCAACAGGTTTATTTGGTGGCACAAGCCACAAGCTTTCGGAGCACTGCTCATTCATTAGGTGAGTGGGAGTTCTGTTCACAAACAGGGTATATAAAGACACAAACTCAATTTACAAGATAATGGTTGGAATGTGAGTCTTTACAGGTAATCAAGTCTTAATGGTACAGACAATAGGAGTGGAGAGAGGGTTAAGCACAGGTTAAAGAGATGTGTATTGTCTCCAGACAGGACAGTTAGTGAGATTTTGCAAGCCCAGGCAAGTCGTGGGGGTTACAGATAGTGTGACATGAACCCAAGATCTCGGTTGAGGCTGTCCTCATATGTGTGGAACTTGGCTATCAGTTTCTGCTCAGTGATTCTGCGATGTCATGTGTCGTGAAGGCCACCTTGGAAAACGCTTACCCAAAGATCAGACACTGAGTGCCCGTGACTGCTGAAGTGTTCCCCAACAGGAAGAGAACACTCCTCCCTGGTGATTGTCGAGCGGTGTTCATTCATCCGTTGTCATAACAAAATGTTCTAGCCTCAACAGCTTTTTGGGGAGAGAGTTCCAGATTTTCAATACTCTTTGTAGAAGGGAATGAACGAACTGAGTCTTACAAGACCATGTAGAACTTCAACAAAAACAGCTTTATTCAACATGCATGAGGGACAGCAGAACTTGTGGTTGTAACTACATCTTGCTTCTGAGCTACTCTACTGAGCATTGGTTCTTACAGATTCTTATACCCCTTACTTTACATTACAAGGTGTTACATTTACATCAAGTCATCATATTGTTACTTTGAATTGGTTACAGTTATGTTTTTGTTTACAGTGTATGGTTTCATTGTCTTGTGTGCTTTAGCTTCAATCATTTTCTGGACATCTCCTGTCTACCTGTTTGCAATATCAAAGTGTTGCATTTGTCAAACTTAATTTGAAGGGGTGATAATTGTCCCATCTCCCAAATACTTGATTAGTTTTTCAGAGGCATAATGGTTCCTCTTGACTTTTTGGAGTCTTATGGTTGCTGTAATCTTGGAATGATCCCACAAGGGTGTGACTGTTTTAGTGTTGTCTGAGATGTAGTTATTTGTATTTTGTCCTGTCTGCCTGCAGTGAGTGTGGATACTACAGTGCTGTCTATTTAACCCCTTCCATACATTTCTCTCCTTCTGCAGCCCACACTCCCTGGGTTTGCCCTACTACACCCTTTGTGTGAAGAGGTGTTTCCTGACATCAGCCCCGAGTGGCCAAGCTCCAATTGTCTCCTTATTCTGGACTTCCCTAACAGAGGAAATACTTTCTTTCCATCAAATCCTTTAATCATCTTAGACACTTGAATTCGATTACCCCTTAATCTTCTCTCTTCAAGTCACCGGTCATAGTTATTTAACCCTATTATTTCATTAGCATTCTGCTTCTGTGTGGACTCTGAGGTTTGATGTTGAAAGCAGAGCGTTACCCAGTTTCCTTCTGTTTCTAAATGAGTAAGTGAAGCCAGGAACTGCACTGGGCTTTGGCTATGCTCAAAGGGAAACATGCATAGGTCATGGCAACCAACTATGGTAATGCACAGCAGTTCAGTCAGGATCTGAAAGAAGAATAGATTCCCATTCCAGCTGGCACCCTTCACTTATTTTCACAAAATGCTTTACTTTTGCTATGACATAAATGCACAAAGATAGAAACTAAGCGAGTGTGTGGTTAAAGTCACTCATGATGTTTACCCACCATAAAATTGCCAACTGCAATTTTAACTGCAGTTTGAATGGGAAAACCACATTAGCTTTTCTGTCAGGGGGAATACAATGGGAAGAAAAGCACAGTCTGAGTGAGGCCCAAACTGGTGTATTTTCTTTAACTTCCTTTGCACAGCTAGGATGAGTAACAATCCTCTTCCAGGCTCATATACGTCCCCACTTTGACACCCTCCCACTTCTTTTCACACATTGCCATAAACACATGACATTCGCTGATTCTATCAGTTTCTTGGAGACATCAGGTGGCCTCCAGGCTGTGGAATTTTCCACCTAGAGTGAGCCCATGGGAAATAAATGAGGCACAGGTTTTTAAATGACCAAGTCTCAATTCTGATGCAGCAGTGGAATTTCAAAATGACACTATTACTCACCCATCCAGAGTAATAAATCAGGCTCATCATTATTCATAAAGATTCCTGTAAAATCAATGCACAGCACATGTTTCAGCAGTTTTATAAATGGTAGTTTCTTGTGTAGTAGTGTTACTCCTCAACATTATTTGAATTACCTTCCGGAGTCAACCCATTAGAGGAGATTAAGTTGCTCGGTGGTATAAGCTGTAAATCTGTGCTGATCATTTAATGATGTTTCCAGATGGAAATCAAAACCAAGGAATAAAACAAAGTTTTAATGATGAGAATTTGGAATATACTTTAAACCATAACTTGAGACCATTTAATTCAAATATGTGGAATTGCCTGTGCAGTCTTTTGCTGTTCTTTCCTTTAAATAATTGCTTACCTCATTTAATATGGCTATTATTCTATGCCCAAGCATTCTTATTTAAAGATGCAACACATGGAAAACAGAGATTTTGCATTATTGCTGCCAGATTCCAAAAGAACCAAAGAAACTCATATTTGAATGCAGGGGAATTCCTTAAACATCAATTACAGAACTTTAGGAGAAAAGGTCAGAAAGCTTGTAACGTGAACATTTAATATTTCTTTAACACGGTCCATTTTCAGTAAAAGAAAAACTAGCATGTATATTGCACTGAGCTGTGTCCCTCAAACATGTCTCAAAGTATACCAGATATGCATTGTGAGCTCAAAAAATATGACAGCTGGTTTTCACAAAGCATTGAATGACCGGTGACACAAACAACAGGAGAATTATTTGCTGTTCTTTAATGTTTACCTGAACCACCAGAACAGATGACCACAGCTCTGTTTAGCATCACATTCCAAAACACTTAAAACCAAGAACCATTTCTAAACTTAGACAATGCGGTTAAATTCTGGAACGGTGTTTGAAATCACAAGCTCATTATTTGGACACAAGAGTGCCACTTTTGCACCGAACTGAATCTATGATAATATCCTGGTGTCTTCAAAGTTGCTGTGCTGTGATATGGGTCCTGCACTAGAGCTGGCAAGTGAAATAATGGGACATTGAAAGAACAGCAATCTTCATACTTAGATTACCTTGCAAAAAACTAAAGCAATGAAAGCAATACAATCTTATCTCAAAGGAATTATTCAACAGTTGCAACATTAAACATATGTGGAAAAGTGTTTCTTTCTTTCATTACAGTGTTTATGATCTTAGAATGGTCCAAAGCACTTTATAGCCAATGAAGTACTTTTAATGTAGTTGCTGTTGTAATGTAGTAAACACAGCAGCTAATTTGAACACTGCAAACTCCCCAAAATAGTTTATTAGCCACATTCTGTTCTATTTGGAGGCATGTTGCTATCTGTCTGGCCATTAACATGCACTGAATGTTATGAAGTTCTTTGCAAATTAGGTATAAATTAGATTTGCCTCAGAAAGCTAAATCTCAACATTACATATGTCAATATTCTTTTAACTGAACTGGACCAGCCATAAAAGTACTTGGTGGGATTTTATAGCCCCGCTCGACCCGAGACTGGAAAATCCCACAGGAGGTCAGCAGACATTTCCATCATCCGCCCCTCACCAGCTCCAATTCTGTGGCGGACAGAGCACTAGAATTCTAGCGATTACAGCTACTAGAGTGGGTCAGAGGTGAAATATTCTATTATGAGTAACTGATCTCCTAACTTCCTAAAGCCTGTCCACTATCTACAAGGCACAAGTGAGAAGTGTGATGGTACACTTTTCACTTACCTGGATGATTCCAGCAACACTCAAGAAGTTTGACAAAATCCAACACAAAGCAGTCTGCTTGATTGGCACCCCATCCACTGCCTTCAACATTCACTGCCTCCACCACCGATACACAATGACAACAGTGCGTACCATATAAAAGTTTATTTATTAGTCACAAGTAGGCTTACATTAACACTGCAATGAAGTTACTGTGAAAATCTCCTAGTCGCTACATTCTGGCGCTTGTTCGGGTACACTGAGGGAGAATTTAACATGACAAATCACCTCACCGGCACATCTTTCGGACTGTGGGAGGAAACCGGAGCACCCGGAGGAAACCCACACAGACACAGGGAGAATGTGCAGACTCCACGCAGACAGTGACCCTAGCCGGGAATCGAACCCGGGTCCCTGGCACTGTGAGGCAGCAGTGCTAACCGTGCCGTGCATGTTGTCATATAAGATATATGACAGCAACTCACTGAAATCTCTTTCAACAGTGGCTTCCAAACCCACGACCTCTACACGTAGAAGGACAAGGGCAAGAGATGCATGGGAAGACTTCCACCTGCAAGTTCTCCTCCAAGTCACAGATCAGACTTGGGTCTTTATCATTGTTCCTTCATTGTTGCTGCTCAAAACCTGGAATCCTTCTTAACAACACCTGCATCAGATGAACTGTAGCAGTTCAAGGTGATGGCTCACCACTGGCTCACCAAGGGCAAGTAGGGATGGGAACAAATGTGGGACTTGCCAGCTGCACTCACATTCATGAGAAAAAAAACAAAATTCTGCCAGTCAACTCCTCTGGCAAGGGGAGACTGTGACATAGTGGTATTGTCACTGGACTAGTAATCCAGAGCCCCAGGGTAATGTTCTGGGGATCCAGGTTTGAATCTCACCATGGCGGATGTTGAAATTTGAATTCCATAAAAATTTGGAGTTTAAAGTCAATGATGACCATGAAACCAGTGTTGATTTTTGTAAAAACCCACCTGGTTCACTAATGCCCTTCAGGGAAGGAAATCTGTGATCCTTGCTTAGTCTGGCCTACATGTGACTCCAGATCCACAGCAATATGATTGACTCTTAAATGCCCTGTTAAATGTCTTGGCAAACCACTCGGTTCAGGGAAACTTGGGATGGGTACTTAATGCTGGCCTAGCCAGCGATGTCCATATCCCATGAACAAATAAAAAAAAGGAAGATTAACTTTTTGCAAGTATGGAGTGTCATTCTTTCTGGTACAATTGCTGTTAAGAGATTTTTTAAAATGTATTTTTTATGCTTCCCATCTGCTTTATAATATAATGTTTATTTACCTCTCAATTCATCCTTCTGTCACTAATTGATGTTGAATTCACCCCATTTCATTCATCTTTCTTCTGGTGGACTAACTGAGGCAGTTTCTAGCATTTGAAGAGACTCAGATTTTCTCTCGCTGCCAATACAACCGCTTCACTTTAATACAACTCAAGTAAAATGCTGCATTTTCCTCACTTTATTATTATACCATATGACACATCATACCAAATTGCGTGTAAAAAAGGCTATGCACTCCCTGAGCATTGTTGAAATGCAATGACCCAAACACTCCATATAGTTACAATAATTTGATGTGTCTTGTAAGCATAATTGACAAAAGTGAATTTAATTCAAGAGAATTATCCAGAAACAGCTTAAGTGAAGGGTAACTCCAACTTTTAAACTATTGGCAAGTATTGGCGTATGAAATAATTACATGTGAGTTTGAGTAAAGTACAAAAAGAGTAATCATGAAGAGATACAACAAACTCTGAGGATGATCTTAATATAGTCTCTTGGATTCAATAGTGCTAGATAGTCATGAAAATAGATAACAGGACCAACATTCAGAAATAAGTGCTCTCCACAGTGCACAATATCTATCACAAAATAGCGATCGGAATCAATATTGTATCTTTCCTTACGGTCTTCATCTTATTCCTGTCTGACGCTTCATTGAAACCAGGTCAGATAAAAAAAAATTAAGCTGCTTAAATTTTCATGCAAACTAATAATTATCAAACTCATTTCCTTCAATTATTTTCAAACCATCCCTTGTGAACAAGACAAATGAGAGACCGTGCCACATAATCCCACATTAGTGGGCTAACTTCAATTTCCTTGATCAATGTTCTTGTTCTGACTAGTGCTGAGCAAATAGTTTTCCTTGCTTTCTTTTGTCCTCTTAGCAACCCCCTGCTTTGTCTGAATTAAACTGGCCCAACCCTTCCGAGAACAGACTTCTGCCAGACAACTCCCACTGAGATCAGAGGAAGGCAGAAATGAAATGTACCACACAATAAAATTGTCTGAATGTGTTAACAGCTTAGGTATTTGTTTCAACCGTTTCAATGGCTGGGTTTCCTTGGAAAGATTGGATCAATGAGATACCTTGCCCCTGAAATTGTTTAAATGGTTCTATTCTCCTTCCAGAGAAAAGGTGCATTAAATTTGTAGAATCTTGGATTTTACTTCATATCAAAACCATATTGTGGTATAAACTAACAATCCCTCGTGGGAAACATGCACAGGAATTCTGCACCGTCACAGTCACCTGGATCACAGTTCCTTTGATAAAAGCTCAACATGCATTTACAGAAAGGGATTAGAAATATTATCTCGACCTGAAGAAATGCCGCTGTTTAATTATCTAAGTGGAAAGCTGTTACTAGTGTAATTATCCACAAGCAGAGCTAAATCTTTCACAGACATCCAATCTACATATTCTGCCCTCAATTAAAGTGGTAGCTTGTATAACTACAAACTTCTGCGTATTGGCTTAGAAGTAAAAGAACAGTAACAGCACTGCGAAGGTCTGAGTCGCTCCTTATGATCATCCTGTCATTGTCCTTCAGGACAAGATGTTGGTCAATCGAGGAAAGCAGGAGCTAATTGATGTGGGGTCGGCATGGCCACGTGACCTTACCCCAATGGAGGAGACTGTATTCAATGTCATTGGAGCAGCCATGAGGTTGTGACCAGCAGCAGGGCTGAAGCCATCAAAGCTGACAGTAACCTTATTCTTAATATTCCTTCTTAGTTTACACATATTCAAAATTCCATTATCTCTTCTCATAGATGACCGACAAATTCTTTAAACATGCATCTCTCGCTTTTACCCATCCCCTCACCAACACCTTAATTGTGCCATTTTCTTTCCAGATACCCAAGAACTGCCACCTCACCAAGTAGTGGTGGAAAGGAAAGAGGTGGAAGAGCAGGAAGAAAATGAGGAGGATGAAAACCACACTGGCACTGGCATTCACTGCCACCAGCTCAGAAGAGCAGCATGGTGGCACAGTGGTTAGCACTGCCACTTCACAGTGCCAGGGACCTGGGTTCCATTTCAGCCTTGGAAGGCTGTGTGTGTGGAGTTTGTACGTTCTCCCTGTGTCTGCGTGGATTTCCTCCGAGTGCTCCGGTTTCCTCCCATACTTCAAAGATGTGCAGGTTCGGTAGATTGGCCATGCTCAATTGCCTCTTTGTGTCCAAAGGAGTGTGGGTTAGATGAATTAGTTATGGTAAATGCACAGGGTCACAGGAATGGAATCACAGAATCATACACTACAGTACAGAAGGGGGTCATTTGGCCCATCGAGTCTGTACCGACCACAATCCCACCCAGGCCCTATTCCTGTAACCCTCATTTACCCTGCTAAGCCCCCTGACACTAGGGTCAATTTAGCATGGCCAATCAGTCTAACCCACACATCTCCGGACTGTGGGAGGAAACCGGAGCACCCAGAGGAGGCCCACGTAGATACGAGGAGAAAGTGCAAACTCCACTCAGAGAGTGACCCGGGGCTGGAATTGAACCTGGGTCCCTAGCGCTGTGAGGCAGCAGTGCTAACCACTGTGCCACCATGCCGCCCCAGGATAGGGTGGGGGTCTGGTAAGATGCTCTTTGGAGAGTCAGTGCAGAGTTGATAGGCTGAATGGCCTCCATCTGCACAGTAGGGATTCTATGATTCAAATAAGCTAGTTTAAAGGCATGTGGTGAGACAGCATGTGTGAACGGCCAGTAGCCAGGGTAGAAGGAAAGGGTATCACACAATCCAACTTTCCAGAATACAAGGACCCACATATGTTATGTTCCAGAGGACTCATATGCAGACCACGATGAGGTGGTGTACGGAAAAAGATTGATAAATATGCACCCAGAATGCTTGCTTCATTGGCAGACCTGCCAGAAAATTGCAATAACTGTCAAGCGGCATGGAGGAGCCTGGCACCAACCTTGCCCAATTGGTTGGCATAAAGCTGGGAGCTCATCCATTCCAGTGTGAGAAAGGTGGCCACTCCATTACCACACATGTGGGCCCAGCCACACTGCAGCGTCTGGTGTCTCAGATCGTATTGTATTACACGCTGAAACCACCTAATGCCTGAGTGTTGCAGTGAAAACTTAGACTGATGTTAAGAAACCTCAGGTGGCTGCCATGAATGCTCAGACTGCTGCCTTCATGGCTACAACTACCAGTGTTCAAAGGTACTTGCAGAGACCCTCGGCAGCCCAGTCATCGATCCACCAACAAATAGTGGGAATTGCTAAGGTGTCCCCAGGGGAATAACAATGGCATCATGGAGCATAAATCTGCTGCCCTATCTCAGGATGACAAAATTCCTCCTCTGATCACTGTCACTCTGCCACTGTCTCTGTAGTATCCTGTCAGCCAGCCAGTCCACTGCTGTCCATGCTGAGATGGTGCAGTGCAAAGCTGGGCTTTCCAGGGGTGGAACTGCATGATGCCATCCTTCAAAGCCATCTGTGGTCTTCTCCACTGAAAGTTAGCAACCTTTCAACACCCATGCTGCAGCTACAGGTGGCAAAGGTGTATGGAAGACAGACAATAAGGGAATGCACAGGACAATTAGTTGTCTTTTGTGTGCAATATTAGATGCTTTGATTGATTAAGTTGCTTTAGAAATCTTATTTTGTGATGGATTTTATTGCAGCATTGTGGCCAAAAGGATACGACACAACATTGGGCAGCACTGTAAATAATGTTGAGGATCGCATAAAACTACAACAGGATATTGATAGATTGGGTGAATGGGCCAAGCTGTGGCAAATGGATTTTAATATAAAAATATCTCAAGTTATCCATTTCAGATCAAAAATAGATCAGGATATTTTTTAGAAGGCACACAGTTAAATTCAGTGGATGTCCAATGAGATTTGTGGGTTCAAGTGCATAGCTCCTTAAAATGCCACGAACAGGTGCCGAAAATAGATATTACCTGACCCAACCTAGTAGGAGCCTGTACATGAAGGATCAAGGCCATCATCATCTTCACAGACACTGACTCTGCTGAGGCGGCAGGTCTATCTATAAGTGGTGGCTGGTTTCTGTGAGCACCTCAGAAATGCCAGGTAAACTATTTCTTGTTAAGTTTGAGATAAGCAAATTGATCCCTGAAGACCCCGGGTGGATTATGGTCTCCTTCTGAGAGCCTTTCTAACCCCCCTCTCAATCCCCTCCCTCTATGAGCAGTCTGTCCTCCTCTCTGTCACTCCTGCTCATTCTGCTCCTCATGTTGTAGACCAATGGGTCTGTAATCTATAGCAGCCATGACTGAGAGCAACGGGTCTGACCAGAAGGAAGAACCAAGGTCTTCACCACATGCTGCACCACTCCCTGTCAACTTCACCAACTTTAAATGACAATACAAACCACTAAACACATCTACTAGTAGCAAACAATCAGGAACTAACCAAAAAGCAGTTAATAATAATATTGCTTGGGGTTTCTTTCTCTTCTCAGTTCATGTTCAAGTGTTTGACAGTGAGAGAGGACACTTGCTGGAGCGCTGAGGCTGAAAATGGTACCACGAGCGTCAAATCAGCATATTGACTGACATTCCAAACTGCCTACTCTGGATACTTCTGTCACGTACTCCCAACACCCACGCTAACAACCTAACCAAAATGTTGTTTGGTAGAGTCCACACCAGATGTATACATGTTGACACATATGCCATTTTAGAGTTTATAGTGCTGAAAATACAAGAACTATACAATAAAATTTGCCACCCACTGTTTTCAAAGGCTGGAGGGTCAATAACCAGAGAGCACAGATTTAAGTTGATTCGCAAAAGACCAGAGGGGAAATGAGGGAAGAAAAATGTTACTGACACAAGTGGCTAGGATTTGGAATATGCATCCATCTCACTGGTAGAAACAGATTCAGTCATCAAGTTCAAACGGGAATTAGATAGAAAGATGTTTCTGATTTGGAGAAAGTGTGGGAGAGCGTAACTAACTGGATTTCTCTTTGAATGAGCCAGTGCAGAACGGTGGGTCAAATGGCCTCCTTCTGTGTTGTACTATTTCATGAATCAATGATTCTACAGAGGCAGAGATATAGGACCAGGTGGGACTTTGGTGTGTGTGTGTGTGGGGCGGTGGGGGGGAGGTGGTGTTGGGGTGTGATTTTCTCCAGACATTTTAGATGCTAACAGACCTCCAAGGTGCCTGAGGTTTTAAATGGAAATGTCAGTTTAGCCCATAGTCAGTGCATCTTGGCAAAGGAATTGAAGCTAATATGAGGAATGGCCACCTAGAGGCTAATTGCACAGCTGATTGCCATGTAAAATGCCTGCTTATTAAAGAGGCTTTACGGCGTTTTAATGGCTAATGCTTCAACTGGTGCCCGCTAATAAAAATGAGTAATGTTGGACTGAACAAGGTGTCGATGATAATTTCAAGTGCTACTTAAAGGGATACTCACCATTCCATGCTCTGGCTCCTGGAGCTGTGAAGACAGATCTCTGAAATAGATTGGGAGTCTTTCTGGGATACTTCATCAAGGCTTTACCAACACCAGAGCAACATTTATTCCAGAAACTCCCTGAGGATTTTACCTAAAAAGAGTAAATGCTGTCCTACTCTTAGAGAAGTCTCAGAGAAGAACCAGGAGAAAGAGAATGCTTGCTCATGGGTCTTCAGTCTGGCTGAGGAAGGGGAGGAGAAGGTGAGATCTGGCAGAAAAGCCCCAGCGGCTGCTGGAAAGAGGAATAGGGCTGCAAGATCGGCAAGGTGAAACCCTTCCCCACTGGTAGGTACAGGGCATCCTTCCTCCTCTGGATCCCATCCACTAGGATTTGCAGTACCACATGAGAACCTTTGTAACCTATCCTCTCATTCCCTGAGCTAGATTGAAACACACTGCTGTGTGCCAGGCAGAGTACTCCACACACCTATAGTGGAAATGAGATCAGTTACATCTCGGGCAGAACCATATTGAGGCATCAGGAGTCTCACAGCTGAAGAGCTAGTGACAGACTCTCCCCGTCATTTTTTGCATGTAGGCCAGTGAACCACATGCCAATCAAGCAGTGGCGAGACCAGTTGTGGGTCTTCCCCTGGAAACAAGAGCCTATCTTGCCTATGGCGAGCAATCGGCCAATCAGAGGCTGGCTGCTCTTGCGTTGAGCAGCGTCACGAGGGAGCATGCTGCTAAACAAACAGGTACTGGAGTCCCAGGATCATGGAGCAACCCAGTAAAGGAGGAGTGGGGTGGGGGGGCGGGGGAGGGTGGAGGGAGTTTTGCAGGGTAGGTGAGTGTCTTTAATCAAGGGAACCCCCCCCCCCTTCCTTTCCCCAGAGGTGACAGGGTGGCCACGCACTTTTAGCGGCTGTGCATGCCACATGGCAACAGTCCCATCTGCAGCTGGGTTAATATCAATGGTAGCATGATGAGCTCTTTAGATGGTCACTAATTGGTCAGTTAAGGGTCTCAATAGATGGTGGGGTGGGAAGGTCGACCATGCTCCTTCCCACCCAGAACCTATTTCTGGTGGAAGTAGGAAGATGTGGGATTCTGGTATGAACCTACATGAGTGGGCCATTCAGCTCCCCAAGCCTGCTCCACCATTAAATAATATCAGGTTGACCTGATTGTGGCCTCAACTCTAATTTCCTGTCTTCCCCCTACATCCTTTGATTTTCTTCAATTAAGGATCTATCTAACTCAGCTTTAAAAATATTCAATGACTCAGCCTCTAGCGCTCTCTGGGGAAAAGAGTTTCAAAGATTCACGACCCTCTTGAGAGAAAAATAATTCTCATCGCCATCTTAAATTGGAGGCCACTTATTTTTAAACTGTGTCCCCCTAGTTCCAGTCTCTGCCACAAGGGGAAACATCCTGTCTGCATCCACCTTGTCAACCTCCAACAATTATGGCCACCATCCTCTCTAACTACATGCCCTTCCCACCTCCATGCTTTCCAGCAGCAAGAGCAGAAGACTCTGCCCTACCAACACATTAGGCGGGATTTTACAGCCTTGTTCATCCTGAAAGCATAAAATCTGCCGGAGGTCAACGGACCTTTCCATGTTTTGCCCCTTGCCTGCTCCGATTCCCGTGGCAGGCGGGGCGGTAAACTTCCGGCCATATACTGCTCCATGGAAATTGTGCCTAATTAGAACTTGAACCCTAAACCTTCGGATATCTGCTTAGCAATTCAAGATCAGTTTAAATTATGGTACCCAGTAATTAGGACCAAAATTGTGTGGTAAATCCAGACTTAGGCACATCTTAATAGTGCTACAGCCAATCAGCATTGGTTTCATAATAACTTCCTTTATGTTTTAGGCATTTGCAATGCAATAAATTTTGAAAAATCTATATGAATTTATATTTCAGAATCTATCATAGAATCCTTCCCTTAGAGCACCAATTATTCTTTGATAAGTTGATAATTAAATTGATATGTAGAGACCAATATATTATTTGTGGCAATACAATCCTGGTCTTTATTACTGTTTGGATGAGTGTAAATATTTATGACATAAAAATTAATTATAGGATTGATATTGGGCTGCCTAACAAACATTCCAAATTTCTGACAAACTGGTAGTTTTGATCAACAGCAAATTACTCCTTCATTAATATTACATGAAGTGACATCTGCCATTTAGCGTTTTATTCAGCAAACTTTTACAAACACTATTTGATGAAAATTGTAAAGCTGCAATGTAAACACAATATGGGTCACTCCTTTTCAACTTCTCTGATTTATTTTGTGCTATGTTGCAACAGTAACAAGTCAACACATTGTACCTGATTACCATTCCAGTCAAGCTTTCTGCTTATTGATGGGCTAAACAAAATAAAGGGCGATATACTGCTCTGACAGGAGACAGCTGGTCACTGAGTGAAACAGGAATTCTATCGAAGCATTTACATCCAAAACGTGAGCCTGTCTTGTCTGACAATTCTGTGGTGTACTTTTGTGTAATTTCAAATTGCCGGGATTTGCGATTTGCTTTTAATCTCATCTAAGAGCTCAGGTGAGTGGAGTGGAGACCGTGAATTATTTCATGTACAGCAGACTAATGATTCTATTTAATTGCAGCTACTAAATTCTTGATAGGGGATTCTCGTCACGAGTCACATCAACAAATTTCTCCAAACTGTGGGCAACCCCTGGGTATTCTGCGAACTTCTCATCAACATGTAACAACTTTTACAGATGCATTCTTTCTGGTTGTATCACAGCTAGGTATGGCTCCTGCTCTGTCCAAGACCGCAAGAAACTACAAAAGGTCGTGAATGTAGCCCAATCCATCACGCAAACCAGCCTCCCATTCATTGACTCTGTCTACACTTCCCGCTGCCTCGGCAGAGCAGCCAGCATAATTAAGGACCCCACATATCCCAGACATACTCTCTTCCACCTCCTTCTGTCGGGAAAAAGATACAAAAGTCTGAGTTCACGTACCAACCGACTCAAGAACAGCTTCTTCCCTGCTGTCATCAGACTTTTGAATGGACCTACCCTGCATTAAGTTGATCTTTCTCTACACCCTAGCTACGACTGTAACACCATATTCTGCACTCTCTCATTTCCTTCTCTATGAATGGTATGCTTTGTCTGTATAGCGTGCAAGAAACAATACATTTCACTGTATGCTGATACATTTGACAATAATAAATCAAAAAACAATAAACTGGGATTACTGGGATTAAAAGATCTTGGGGGGGGGGGCGGTGGCGGGGGGGTGAAGCTTGGCCCAAAATCTGTGTGTGGTGGGCCATTTGCATCCTTGTTTATTTGCATTCATCTCATCTTCATTCTGCACTTGCAGCCCCTTTGCATGCATGACACTGCCTTTAAATATTCAGATGCATAACTTACAAATGTTATTTAAGTATGTTTCCTGCACAATCTGATCGGTGTGATTGGAAAACCCCTGGATATTTCACACAAGAAAATCAGTCTGCATTAAAACAAAAAACACAGGGAATACTGGGCAGCTCCAGCAGCATCTCAACAGAGAGCAAGAGTTAACATCCCAGGTCGATAAACTTTCATCAGAACAGGAAAACATTAGAGGTGTTATAGGTTTCAGGCAATAATTGTCAGGAAAAGGCGGGGGATGGGAAAGGAAAGAACAAAAGGAACTGTGTGATTGCGTGAAAGGCAGAAGAGATTAAATGACAAAAAGGATGATGGTGCAAGGCAAAAAGGGGATAGTGATGGGACAAGTGAGAAATAGTAGAGTGGAATGTAGATGGCAATAGCAGGCGAGTTACCAACAGCCACTATCCAAAACAATGGGGCTAAAGATTATAATTTGAAATTATTGAACTGAAGTTTGCTTCCAATTTTCACTCCCTCCCCCATCTCCTCCCCCACCCCGCCACCCCCTTCACATGGTCCATCTCTGACAAATCATTTTGCCAACTTCTCTATTTACATTTCTGGGAGTATAAAGGGCTAATGGTGAATATATATGTAGTCCATATCATTAATGATGTAAGATCACACAATAATCATGATAACTGAGCATAGAAAGAGAGATAGAGATCGTGAGAGAGAAAGGGAAAGTTCTATGTGGAGCATCTTGTAGGGGTTACCTTGTAAATAGTTATCAAAATTCTGAAAAAATGTTAGAGTCTGCTAACAGTATCGCCTTCAAACTTATCAGTAAATCCGGGATAATGATTAGCGCATATCAGACCAAAACCAACAACTTGGAACATCCCCCATCACCCCCCTCTGCTGGCAAGAATCACATCCTGGCACTTTTTTTGCACTAGGTGCCATCAAATTGCATTTTCAAATTCACCCAATAAAACGAGTCTGAAACTCTCCCTCTTTTTCACTCCTTTGGCACTTAGCGGGGAAAATCTTACCAAAAAATTCTAAGGACCAAACGAGCGTGAAAATTAGACAAATTCACACCTTTTTTGGATGAGTTAAAATCAAATCTTCCCTGACTGTGTCAAAAAAAATGAGGCTAAACTTGTTTCTTGCCAGCCTGGACTGATCACCACCCCTCACCTTCAAACGAGCCGTCCAGTCCCCCTAATCCTGCACAGACAGTTTGTGGCTGAATTCCCTCCTCCACCCCCACGCATGGACTGGCTGATCACCGATTGCAGAGTGGCAACGGTTCTCCCCACCATTGCTGTTGCAGAGTGGCAGCGGATCCCCCTCGATTGACCTGCCCCCTCAGGCATTGCCCACTCGGCCGTGCCCACTGAGGCCATGCCCCCTTGGCACTACTCGGTGTCCAATGGGCAGTGCCTGCTTGCCAGGTTGGTACTGCCCAAGGGGCACCCACCTCTGCCCCCAACCACCCGGGGAGACCTCAACGGCCTCGGTCCTTCCGGTGAGGCCATCATTTCTGGTCTCTGTTGATGGGGGATATGCGTGATCCTCGCCGGAGAGAACCTTCACCAGCGAGGCTGCAGAGGCAAGTGAGACTGAACGATTGTATCCTGGGCTCAATTATAATATTTAAATCTGTATTTAAATAGATTTAAATATGACAATCAGCCTTGCTGGATATCCGGTGTCGGTAAGATTGCAAGAGGAGAGAAATCGGGTGCGAACCTGATTTCCCGGCTCTCTTGTGATCATATCAGCTCACCCTGCCCATTGGCCGGTGAGGTGAGAAGATAAGATCACAGCCAGAATTTTTTTTGTAAAATTCTGCCCCTTGCCCTTTGTTCTATCCACTCCCCACTTTCCTCACCTAATTTGTATAAGCTCGGTTACATCTCGAGCCATTTCCAATTCTGACGAAAAGTCATTCACCTGAAATACTAACTTTTTACAAATGTTTCTGATCTGCAGAGTAGTTCCTGCATTTCTTGGTTTTTATTCCAGATTTCTGGACAGCTTGGTTCCTGGCAACATTTACACGTGTGAAACAAATTAGCTCCATGTTATTGGCCAATGCAAACAGCTTAGGTCAGTTCTTGTGTGGTTCTTAGTGTTCACTTCATGGTGATAGAGTAAATCAAAATTTAACACAGATTAAAAAAAACCGTTGATATAATGTCCTTCATGACCTCAAGTTGTCCCAAAATGTTGTACAACTAATGAGGTACTTTTGAAGTGAGGCCACTGATGTATTTTAGGAAATAGAGCCGTGTAATCCATTAATTACGATTTTAATCAAATGAAGACATTAACAAGTCCCAGTTTCCACCGAATAAACTTATTGAACATTAATAAAGGCAAGAATTCCTTTGGCCTGGAGCATCTCAATGTTACCTTGAAAGCTACAAATCACATCACTTTTAAATGAGAACAAAGAGAAGATAATTTGCATACAGCTTCTAATTATTAATAATGGATTGTGTCTTGTTCCCTTTCTGTGCATCATAATTTAGAAAGAGTTGTAATTTATATCATAATAATTGTTAAAGTTTCAAATTCCTCAGCACCCTTATTTATCAACCCAGTGGAATTCTCTTATTCCGAGTTACTTTCCCCTTCATTATTTCATCTTAGCTGACTGGAAATTGAGAGGTCTCCAGCACAATTTGCTGTTATATTGTGATGGTGGATGCTAATCTAATGTACTCAGTAGAAAATTAATGAGATACCGGATGCAATGCTCATCCCCTCCAGTCAATTGGGAGAAAATAAACTCAACAGAAAATTCCCTCATAAATTAGATGAGATTAAAAAATCCTTTGGCACTAAATTCCTTTCCAACCTCTTCACTTGTAGTTCTGTTCATGTTCAAGGAGGTTCATCAGACATTTCTCTGTTTAATGAAATTGTCAATGATTTCTTTGCCTGTGAAGCTCAAGTCATAAATAGACTGAAGCTGGAGCCTGCTTACGGTGAATTCACAAAGTAACCTTCTGTTAATAAGAACTGCTGAGTGAAGAAGTGTTAATTGTGAGGAAAGAACTTCTAAAGTGAATTATAGTTGGAGTGAATGAGAGATCATAAAATCCATAGAAGATTGTGCAGAAGGAGGCCATTCGGCCCATCGAGTCTGCACCAACCACAATCCCACCCACGCCCTACTCCCGTAACCCCATGATTAACCCTGCTAATCCCCCTGGCACTAGGGTCAATTTAGCATGGCCAATCCACCTAACACACACACCTTTGGAGATGCTGCTGCAAAGGTAGATTATTATGAGACAATGGCTGGAATTTTACCACCACTCCCGCCACAGGAATCGGAGCGGGTGAGGGGAGGACCATGGAAAGGTCCATTGACCTCGGGCGCATTTTACGGTTTCGGGACAAGCGAGGCCATAAAGTCCTGCCCCGTGTGTTGGATGGTTATACAAGTAGTTCGAAAAATGAAATAGGATCAGTAGTCATTCACAAAGGTGTGCACAGACACAAAAAATTAACTCAGTTCAATTTTCTATTGGCTGAGGTTCATCATCAATCATGATTAAAAGGGTGGTTGGCTAATCAGTTTGACATGCTCTGATATGCTCCCCCTTCCCCGCCCCCAAAAACAAATGCCAGTCTGGATGACCCTGACAGAGTCTTGGAGGTGGGTATTGCCCTCAGATGGTGAGTGAAATGGCAAGGCACCCCAGCACTTTCAGGGGGTGGGACCAAAGGGTGAAATCAGGGACATGGCCTTAGGGCACGCTAGGGTACGCCATCGGATGGGGCTCCTATTTTGTGTGGTGGGGGGGGGGGGGGGGGGGGGGACGGGGGGGGACAGGGACAATGGTGGAGAGACCACAACGCCAATTTGGGGTAGCATTTTCCTCAACAAGAGCAAAGTGTCAGGTTCTGACTGAAAATCAGCATGTTCCTCCCAATAAACACAGCCAGGTTATCACTCCAGATCTTCTGACACTTTGTCAGAAAAAAGCAAAGGGGCGTGTTTAGCACTGTCATTCTGGCAGGGCGGGACCTGATAGAGCTAACAAAGCTGGCTCCACAGAGATCGGGGACCATTTTTCAATGGTGCCTCAATCCCAAAGTACAGTTAAAGGCCCCCCTTCGCAGATATTGAGACCCTCAGCAGACAAGGGGAACACCCCAACCCTCGAACAGAGGGCCAATCTCCCCCAACCACTCATTGGTCGAATCACAGCCCCCTCCATACCACACAGAAATCAGGGTGACCTGACCCCCCACCCTCATTTTTTGCTGGTATTGGGGCATTCTGCACCCTCCCCAATTCTTAGTGTCTGCTCACCCCACCCACCACCCCCCCCCCACCCCACTGCCATACTGGCACAAACCCCCCTCCTCCACCACCGCTCCCCCCCCCCTCACACCCCCACTAAATGGGAACCTCCCCAGTGAAGTACCCTAACCTGCCCCATGACCATGTCCCTGACCCTACCTGCTGGTTCCACCCTTTGGCAGTGCTGGGGTGTCAAAGGGGCAGTGCCAGGGTACTGCCCTGCCATGCCCTTCACCATCCGAGGGCTATACTTACCTCCGAGCCTCCATCGTGGTCATCATGACTGGTTTTCATTGGGGGGAGGGTGGGGGGAAGCGGGGAAGGGGGAGCATATAATGGTTCCAGAAGCAAAGAGGTTAAGTTGTTTAATAATATTTAAATATATTTAAATTTATGGTGGGCGTCAACCTGATCATATCGTCGGCAAGTCGGCGGGGGGGCGGGGTGATGTGCGAGGGCGCAGGGAAGCTCTCAAACTGCAATCTCACACCACAAAGCCCATTATGACCCTCTTGAGAGATAATGGGATTTGCACCTAGAATGAACGGGCACTTAGAATCGGGGTATTTGATGTTATAGGCAGTCGTAAAAAACCCGGCTAAATGGAGATTGAAATTTTGGATGGATCATTATTTGACTGAATAAAAACTCAATACATTACCTAGCGAATGGTAAGACAGGAGACGTGAATGGCCATTAAACACCAACTTCCTAAACGCTGAATAACAAGTGAGAGAAACGGGCAGTTATCTTAGGGAACAATGCCTCATAGGATAAGTGCATTGGCCATGCTAAATTCTCCCTCAATGTACCCGAACAGGTGCTGGAGTGTGCCGAAGAGGGGGTTTTCACAGTAACTTCATTGCAGTGTTAATTTAGGCCTACTTGTGACATTAATAGAAAACAGAACTCAAAAAAAATTGTCTTTCTGGGGCGGGTGGACAGGATTCTGTTTGAGGAATGCACATATCGGGCGATACTTGAAAACAAATTATTGATGTATCTTATGATATTCCCTACTCTGGTATTTGAATGGATTTTTAATTCATTAATTTTAGCTGATTAAACATTTATGCATTAATACTATACTATTTTCCAGGCAAAGATGCATTTATATTACTTGCACTACATTCCTTCCTGTCCCTTATAGTTTAGAGGACCGACAGTTGGTGGCAATAGTTTTTTTTTACATTGCTCTCCCTGTGGACAGCATCCTTTATAAATTTGAGAGCTTGGTTCTGAAATGTTGCTATCCTCCAAGGATTTGTACATAAATAACCTGAATTTTCTGCAATAACAGATTCTAGCAGATTATATCTCATCAGTGACTGCAAGTCATTTATTAAATCATACATTTACCACGCTAGGTCATTGTTCAAGCAAAGCTGATGGGATGTAGCAAGAAGAATTATGTGCTGGACATTTTTTTTTCTGCACAGCTTTGTGCAAGGAATTTAATACAACCAAATCTCATTACAACTTTACAGTGTGCCAGCGACGAAGTGGAAAAAAGGGTCATAAATTTTTAAGGCGTAGAATGAATGCATGCCCACAATGTTAGAATGCAATAAATTAAGGTTCATTATTTTTGCTGCAGATGTTATACCATCAAGAGTTAAATTGAAGTCAAATAAACCAAAAATAAATGACTAATGAGATTTCCTCATTTCAGCTCTTAGCGGTGACCACGTATGAACTTGTTGTATTAAATAATTTACTGCAAAGTGGAAAGGAAATATCTTTAAACTGAAACTCTACTACCAGTAAAAGCAAAAGAATCCACTACCACAGGCAATATCCCTTTGAATTGGAAAAACTGAGGCAATCTGTGCACTAAAGAAATCTCAACATTGGACTTCAATTTGCTTTTAAAAAATTCATTCGTGGGATGCGGACGTCACTGGACAGGCCGACATTTATTGCCCATCCCTAATTGCCCTTGAGAAGGTGGTGATGAGCCGCCTTCTTAAACCACTGCACTCCATGTGTTGTAGGAATATCTAGGAATATGTAGAAATATCGTTGGACTTTAAGCTGGTGTTGTTAAAACTCTTATTGTGTTTACCCCAGTCCAACGCCGGCATCGCCACATCATTGTAGGAATATCTGCAGTGCTGCTAGGAGTTGAGTTCTAGGATTTTGACCCAGTGACATTGAAGGAAAGGCAATATAATTCCAAGTCAGGATGGTGCGTCACTTAGAGGGGAACTTGCTCCCATGCTGCCTTTGTTCTTCGAGGTGATAGGAGCCATGGGTTTGGAAGATGTTGTTGAAGGAGTTCAAATTATTCTAGTGAGCTCTGGACCCAAGCTGCAGATTTCCTTTAACTTAGTGGATGGGGTTGGTGGTCGAGGTAATTTGGAGGTGCCGGCCAGGAACTTTGGGACAGTAGTAAAGAAATTATGGCTTTTTTAATACATATATATAACATTCTGTTTGATCTTGAGCTAAATTTTCAAGTCCATATTGTCACCTCCACAAGTTCTGACCATTCCCATCCCAGTAAGAAGTTTAACAACACCAGGTTAAAGTCCAACAGGTTTATTTGGTGGCAAAAGCCACACAAGCTTTCGGAGCTCCAAGCTCCTTCTTCAGGTGAGTGGGAATTCTGTTCACAAACAGGGCATATAAAGACACAGACTCAATTTACATGATTAATGGTTGGAATGCGAATACTTACAGCTAATCAAGTCTTTAAGATACAAACAACGTGAATGGAGAGAGCATCAAGACAGGCTAAAAAGATGTGTATTGTCTCCAGACAAGACAGCCAGTGAAACTCTGCAGGTCCAGGCAAGCTGTGGGAGTTACAAATAGTGTGACATGAACTCAATATCCCGGTTGAGGCCGTCCTCGTGTGTGCGGAACTTGGCCATCAGTTTCTGCTCAGCGACTCTGCGCTGTCGTGTGTAAGTATTAGCTGTAATACTGTAATACTGTATTACTGTAATTAGCTGTAATAATAGTGTGTAAGTGTTAGCTGTAAGTATTCGCATTCCAACCATTATTCATGTAAATTGAGTTTGTGTCTTTATATGCCCTGTTTGTGAACAGAATTCCCACTCACCTGAAGAAGGGGCTTGGAGCTCCGAAAGCTTGTGTGGCTTTTGCTACCAAATAAACCTGTTGGACTTTAACCTGGTGTTGTTAAACTTCTTACTGTGTTTACCCCAGTCCAATGCCGGCATCTCCACATCATTCCCATCCCTACAGTGACCTGATCCTGCGATCTGCTGCCAAAACCCTCATTCATACCATTGTCACCTGCTCAAGACAGGTCCCCTCAACTGGACAAATAAAGTGGTGCCCCCCACACTGACCAGGAGTGTACCACCAACCCCTCACCAAAGAGGGGCATCCTCCCCCCTACCCACAAATAACAGGGAAACCCCTCCCAACCAACACTTCTCAGACATGAGGGTTACCTGACCTGACCTCCCCCCCCCTCAGACCACCCCACTCAGCCCCCTTCCTCCCTCAGATCTCTCCACTCAGCTCCCCTTTCTCTCTCAGAACACCCCAACCCTCTCCACTGTGTTGCCTTAAAAGGGACAATCACCACACCATCCTAATCCTGCCTTCTTTGTCTTGGAAGCTATGTTTCCCGACACATTTATGAGGTGGTTGATGATGTCTTTCTACATTAAAATAAGTAATCACAGAATCAGAGAAACTTACAGCATGGAAGAAGGAAATAAATGCAAGTGGTTGTTGTTTTCATTAGGCTGAGGCATTTCAATGGCAAGCAACCATTATGACATCTCTAGATGGGTCCCACAGGCACTAACCGAAAAATAGATGTAAATGTATCTTCCCATTTCCAGATTAGCTGGTCATTCCTTCCTTGCTTGGGAAGTCCTTAGTGTAATGGATGATAGTGTTACAGAAACTGGAGCATTTTCCCATTCTTAATTCACTGTCATCACAAAAATACTTTTCAATAAGATTAAGTGATGAGAAAGGACATTGGCCAGAATTCTCCAGCCATTTCACCCACCCCCCCCTCCCCCTCCAACTGCTGCTGCAACCAAGGATGGAAAATTTGGTGCTCAGCCAAATCTCTGTTCACTGCGGCAAGACTGGATAATCCCGCTGGCATGAACTGCTGGAGAATTCCAGCCATTGTTACTGGTGCTGCCCCTGAGTGACGCAACCAAATAAAGGATAAAAATCCGGAGGCTTATTACGTACTGTGCATGTTATCCCACTCAGAATGCCTCCGCCAGCCTTAGAAACATTTTGAACATTCAATAGTTGTCAGAAAGGGAAGCTGATCCTCCAGAAATCTGCTTTACATCTAACACCAGTCCAGTTTAATTTTAACAGGTTTTCAGAAATAAATGTTCGTCATTGACATGCGTGTAACTGCTGAGAACTCAAAGTGGTGTGAGATTATTCAGCACTTGCTGTGACTTATTTTTAATCACCCGGCTCTCATTATTTTTTTGAGCTGCGATTTGGAATTAAGTAACTGCTTTGATGCCGTTATGAGGAACTGTCGGTTTCGTGTTTTGCAGAATTTGATACCATTTCGTTTTATCTGAAATAGGTTTCCACAAAGATAGGCGGGAGGCCTCTTGGAGTTTGTACGAAAGAAGGAGAAAGAAAATGAATGTTTGAAGTAAATCTGACACCAAGTTTTATGATTTTTTTGACCCAATCAAATCCTGCCTCGGGTTACTATTCCCTTCACTTGCAACAATGGCATATTGCAATATTGTATTTTTCAATAATGCTTGTATTATTTTCCAAACCTCATGATCAGCAGCTTAGGAGACAATTGCCCAATATCCTGTGAGAATTCAAAAAAGAAATCAGTATTTTATAGCTCCAGTTTGTTACAGAGGTGTGCAGAGGTCAAATATTACATTTCAATTTTATCAGCTGGACTCACATCTGGATTTTTTAAAGCAATTTCAGCTATTGAGAACAAATGACTGCAATAGGTCACCTGACATTTGGGATGACGAGTTGGCCAGGTTTCGGAGAGCTTGTCCAAAATGGATTCCAATGAACTCGCCGAGACTATATCCTTGTGGAATGTTGTACCTTCCTCTATCAGGATTTATCCCAAAAAAACAGGAACAATGGCCGGGATTTTACTGGTTCACTGCGTCCATCAATGGGCAGAGTGAGCCGGTAAAATTGTACAAGAGCTGGGAAATCAGGTTCACACCTGGTTTCTTGGCTCTCGTAATTTTACGAGAGCCGGATTTCTGGTGGGGTCAGCCACTCACCGGAAATGGGCGAGAGGCTGAATAATTTATTTAAATTTATTGTAATGTTGATTTCCATGTCTTTAGTGAGCCTGGCGCTCACTAAATCGGGCTGACTTGCCTTTATGGTCTCGCCAGGGGAGATTCTCTCCAGAGAGGAAAACACCTGCTCCCCATGAACAGGGAACAGTCCTGGCGCATTGGCACTACAAGCTTGGCGCCTGGGCAATGCCCAGTGGGAACCTTGGCACTGCCCACTGGGGCAACCCCCTTGCCCTCGGCCTGCACAGAGAGCCTCAATGGCCTCCGGTGTACTGGCGAGGCTAACAGGATTGTTCCCCGTTCATGGGGAGCAAGCGTTTTCCTCGCCGGAGAGAACCTCTTGCAAAACCCTACTGCATTTGGAGAATTCTACAGAAGGAACATGTGTAGGCAGCAAATCTCTCTCAACTAAAATGAAGTCTGCCTGCTATATCATGCTGTAGGCAACAATCAGAGAAATTCTAAAGGAGACTTCAAATTTCTAGGCAACATTTTCAGGAGGAAAGACCAAGTGATACAGCTTGAAGAACAGGCTCAGCCATGAACAACAGCAAAGGCTCATAATTAGTAAACTCTTTATAACGTTTTGCCTTTTCTCATTGAATCTTAATTTGGTGAAAAGTTAAACCCGTCTACTTTGTAACTTGTATTTATCTATGTGTATTTATGTGGGTGCCTGTGTTTGTTGTGCATGTGTTGAGAGTATGTGTGTTTGTACCTGTGTATTGCGATGGTCAGGGCTTTTATTTACTTTTGAAATATTTTATATTCTCAACTTTGTGGCTTTCTAGCACAATAGAAACTAATCCCCGACTCACTTCAACTCAAAAAAGCCTATCAAGCGGCATTCTTTGCAAACAACTGGCCCAATTTTACCATTTTGATTCTAAGTGCTGAATCCGGGCGCAATTCAGATCTGACTTGGAAAACTGTTCTCAGGCGCCCCCATACGCACTTAGCCTGAAAAAAAATCGCGAGTCTGAATTGCGCTATGGGCGGGGCTTATTGCGCCCGAAACACTGCTGCTCCGATCGAAGCTTTGAACTGTGCATGTGCAGTGAAAATAAAATTTGAAAAACGTGCCCCTGTCACATCGCTCCCGTGCCGCAAAAAGCAGATAACGCGGCTCGGGAGTGAAAAGCGGGACCGATGGCCCCCACGGACATTGCTCCAACCCCACAACATAACTGTCCCCCTTATCCACCCACCCTCCACCCCCGCTACCCAGACCGGTCGTGACCCTCTGCCTCACTTCCCCCTCACCGATAACCCGCAGAGTGGCAGCGGTCCCCCCTTTTCCCCCCATCAGAGATCCATCTGTCCTCCCTCCTCCCCCCCCACCAGAGAATGATTGGGCCTCCCTCCTACCCCCCACCAGAGAATGATCGAGCCTCCCTCCTCCCTTTCCCCCTCCCCACCAGAGAATGATTGGGCCTCCCTCCTCCCCCCCCCACCAGAGAATGATTGGGTCTCCCTCCTCCCCCACTCACCAGAGAATCATCAGGCCTTCCTCCTCCCCCCAACCCAACCAGAGATACACCTGACCCACCTCCCTCCTCCTCCTCCCCCCCCCCCCCCCCCCCCCCACCAGAGAATGATCAGGCCTCCCTCCTCCCCCCCGCCCCCACCACCCCCCCCCACCAGAGAATGATCGGGCCTCCCTCCTACCCCCCACCAGAAAATGATTGAGCCTCCCTCCTCCCTTTCCCCCCTCCCCACCAGAGAACGATTGGGCCTCCCTCCTTCCCCCGCCCCTCACCAGAGAATGATTTGACCCGCCTCCCTCCCCACCCCACCACCGATCTGAGTCAGAGAGCCATTGGAAGCTCCGAACTTACCTCTTCAGAAGTTGGAGCACCTGAAGCAGACCTTTGCCGAGCATGTCTGTTTCGTGCCGAATCTGGATGGGCGAACGTGATAGTAAAGGGGGAAATGCTGGTAAAGTTGTGCAGGCAGTTCATTAATTCAATTTAAATGCATTTAAATCACCGTTGTGCCCGTTTTGGGCGTGGTTCGGATTGCGGCCATTTTCAGCCCTTGGTAAAGTGGGCATCTGCACGGACACGGGCATGGATCGCGCTAATCGCTTCACGCCCAACCTTACCAAGTTTTTGCGCCAGCAATGGTAAAATCGGGCCCAACATGTAAATAGTTAAGCACACACACTATTTGACACATCCATCCTTATAGATTTCAAAAAAGCCTGTTATAATCAACAAACAAGTGGGAGAAAAGGGGGAGTCCTTGTACTATATTTTTTTGAAATACAGAATATGTTTTGGACTTGTTCAAGGCAAGATGCATCCAGTACACAATTAGATTATTTGTGCCTTGAATTCGCTCTTTGAATATTAGTGTACTGATGAATGAAATTACTTGCCTTGCTAATTTATTGGAAACATTAGCCTTTTTTCATGTCAAGTTTAGCTCAATGCTAGCAACCTCGGGGGCGATTCTCCCATCGCGATCCATAATTTTTCTGTCAGGTCGGCTGGGAGATGCGCATCATCGCCCTTTTTCCGGGATTTGCGCATGCGTCGGGAACACATGCGCATCTCCCAGAGTTGGAGAACAGTCGGAGTCCAGACTATGCTGGAAACTGGCAGGAAGACAGGTGAGTCATTTGAATCTTTTTTTAATGTATTTAAAATATATTTTGCATTTCATTATCGGGAACTTGCCGCTCCCGATTGAATCTCCCACCCGCCAGGAGTACTTCATTCCGGCGGGGTTTAGAGAAGCTCCCCATATTCGGGGAACTAGTGAGAGACTCCGCCGGAATGAAGAGGGGGCAATCGGGGTCCCCCAGGGGGTCAGGCTGTGAGGGGGGGGGTGCCCCTTGGGCATGGGCATCCTGACAGTGCCAGCCTGTGCCCCCTGGGGGCACCTTGGCTCTGCCCATTGGGCATCAGGCCAAGGGAGTGGGGCCTATTGTGGATGGGGCCTAGGGGTGATCGGTGGAGGTGGGGGATCTTGCTGTCATTCTGCAGACAGGATCAGTTGGGGCTGAAGGAAGCCCAGCCATTAGGGCAGGCTGGAGGGGGTGGTGGTGGTCTGTCGGGGGGTGGGGTGAGGGGCTGCCTCCCAGGGGGGGTATGACCCCGAGAGGGGGTCAGCGGGCTAGGGGGGGAGGGTTTGCCAGAGTGAGGCGGGTGGGGGAATCGCCACTGCTGGGGGAGGCGTGGGGGGAGGTGGGCTGAACATTGGGGCACTCCAGGGTGGAGGGGGTCAGGGCTGGCCTGGGAATTGTTGTGGGGGCCGCGATCGGGCCATGGGGGGGGCTGGAGGGGCAGTACTGTGGGGTCCCGCCCTGGCCAGTGATCGAGCTAGCCAGCAAATGGCAAGACTGACAGATCATTGCACATGCGCAGAGTTCCAAAACTGTCAGACTCCGGCGCGAATAGGCCCCGCCCCCTTGGGTTGTTAATGAGATTCCCGATTGTGCCCTCTGCAGTGCACAGAGTGGGGAGATTCGAGTGTGAAGTTGAACTGACAAAACAGTCGTCATCTAGAACAGTTTTCCCACCAACTCAACACTTTTGGGAGAATCGTCCCCCTACTCATCTCTAAATCAGAGGATCGTGGGTCCAAGTCTCAATCCTGTATGTTTGCTGTGTTTTTTTTAAGTTTATTTATTCATGTCACAAGTTACTGTGAAAATCCCCTAGTCGCCACACTCCAGCGTGTGTTTGGGTATACTGAGGGAGAATTTAGCATGGCCAATGCATCTAACCCGCACATTTTTTGGACTGTGGGAGGAAACCAGAGCACCCAGAGGGAACCCACGCAGACACGGGGAGAACGTGTAGACTTCACATGGACAGTGACCCAAACCTGGAATCGAACCTGGGTCCCTGGCACTGTGAGGCAGCAATGCTAACCACTGTGCCACCATGCCGCCCATTCTGTTGTCAGAGACGTTGTCTTTTAGTTATGATGCTGATGCCTCTGCAGGACTATAGGAAAGATCCCATAGCTATTTTCAAAAGGAATATGGTGTTGCAGTACCACAGTCGATATTCACCCAATCAACTGGTCACTTTTTATTATTTACTGTGGAATCTTGCAACAGTAGTGACACGCAAAATAAATTATTTAATTAACTGTGAAGCACTTTTGTGACACGCACGCTATGTAGATACCATTTAATTTTCCTATATCCCTTACTACCTTGTCGATAGTTCTTGTCAGGAAATTTCAGTAATTCAGTTCCTTAATTAGCAAGATTGGTAACATGAGTACTTTGAGCACCTCAGATTCATTTTTCTTTCATGGAACATGGGCATCATTGGCAAGGTCAGCAATTGCTGCCCATCCCAACTCCCCTTGGTTCGCTCAGCCATTTCAGAGGGCAGTTAAGAGTCAACCATAAGAACATAAGAACTAGGAGCAGGAGTAGGCCATCTGCCCCCTCGAGCCTGCTCCACCATTCAATAAGATCACAGCTGATCTTTTCATCTCAACTCCACTTACCCGCCGCTCACCATAACCCTTAATTCCTTTACTGTTCAAAAATGAATCTATTCTTGCCTTAAAAACATTCAATGAGGTAGCCTCAACTGCTTCATTGGGCAGGGAATTTCACAGACCCTTGTGAAGGGTTCTTCTCAACTCTTTGGGTGAAGAAGTTCCTCCTCAACTCAGTCCTAAATCTGCTCCCCCTTATTTTGAGGCCATGCCCCCTAGCTCTAGTTTCACCTGCCAGTGGAAACAACCTCCTTGTTTCTATCTTATCCCCTTCAACAGTGACCATACTGCTGTGGGTCTAGGGTCACATATAGACCAGACTGGAAAAGGATGGAAGATTTCCTTTCCGGAAGGGCATCAGAGAACGACATTTTTAAAATGATAACCAATGGTCACCATGACTGAGATTAACTTTAAATTCCAGATTTTATTAATTGAATTTAAATTCCATCAGCTGCCGTGGTGGGAATTGAACCTAAAGCACCAGAGCATTAAGCCTGGACTTCTGGTACAGTGACATTAACACCATTTGCCCCAGATGTAAATTTATAACCAACCATTCCTTGGCACAGCATACCAGGTTGAGCACATTATGCATTCTACTGCTATACCAGTCCTACTGTCAATTTTACATAGCAAAGTATTCATACCTGTCAACACACTAAGTTTTTAGCACATTGCACTGATACCAGCTCTCACAGTTCCTTCTCACCTGACAATGTAATAAAAGCCCCAGCTGGCAGTTGCTGCAAAGCGTGTTAGTAATTCTGCAGTAAAATGTTTCATTTTCAGTGTTTACTGAGCAAAAAGAAAGTTGTGAATTTGGTATGAGAGCCTGTGGCTGTCAATCCACATCTTTCCGGGCAAGTTGGAAATGACAATAATAGGATTTCATCATATTAGGAGTAGCAATTGCCAGACAGAAAAATGATAGCCAACAAGCTGTGCTCAAGTAGTCAGAGATTTCTTTTTAAAAAAGGAGAATGACAGCAGAAAGGATACAAATTTGTGCAAGGCACACACCCCCACATAGTCTCCCCCTTAGAAATCCAGCTTTGGTTCACCCACAACTTTATCACCTGCTCACGCACCGAGCTTCACTTGTAAAAAACAGGTATTTTGTTGAAAAACCTTTTGGCAAACAATTTATAAATTATATTATCGGTGTTTTCTTTGTTATTCTAAGATTGGTGAACCAAAATGAAGCATCTTTCATCATTGGCAATTCAGTGTAAGGGCTCAAGCAAATATTTTTGCAAGTCTTCAAGATTGGACAGAGGTTATTGATTGAAATGTAGATGATGGGGTGTCACTCACGAGCTGGAGTGTTGGTGAGATCCCCACATTGCCTCTTTCAGGAAGGCCCATCACATTAACTGGACCGTCCAGTGATGGGCCTTCCCTGGGATCCACCCTGAGGGTGGAAATCAGCCTCCAGAGAGCTGCCGGCCAATCAGAGGCTATAGACTGCATATTGTTCAGCAGTGCCATTGTGGAGGTGGTGGCTACTGCTGGTAATGCACTCACCTGAAGCCGAGGATTGCTGAGGGACTCAGGACATGGGTGAATAATGACAGCAGGGGGAATCAGGGGCTAAGGGACATATGTGGGGGTGGTAGAATCAGCAGAAAAGGCTTGAGGGTAACCTAACCCAGCCCCCCACCCTAGAAGTCCACAAGCAACCTCACCAGGTTACATTTTTTTGGACTTCCCGCTTAGCAAGTTGCCCACCCAGCACTAGGTGAATACCAGAGGTGGCAAAGTGAGGTTCTTAATTGGCCTTAGTTGCCCACTTAAGAGCATTAATTGGCAGCAGGGTGGGAGGGAAGGCACTCCATGGATCTCCCACCCTGGATTTAATTGGGACAGAGGCAGGAAGCCAAAGTGGTCCCAATTGCCACTGCCCTACCTGGTTAAATACCCCTCCACTAGATTCATTCAGTGTTTGTGGGTGCTCCCATGTTGTGTTCCCTCAAAGTGTGCAGCTAATGTGCACGAAAACTGCTTAAATGCTTTAGGTGACCATGGAATACATCTTATGGTTGTTTGAGACTTTGAGGGCTCTGACACATGGGAGTGCACAGTCCTGCATGTGTGCAGGAGCTGTCTAGGGTGGCACAAGTGGTTAGCACTGCTGCCTCACAGCACCAGGAACCCGGGTTCAATTCCTGGCTTGAGTCACTGTCCGTACGGAGTCTGCACTCTCTCCCCGTGTCTGCATGGGTTTACTCCGTGAGCTCCAGTTTACTCCCACAGTCTGAAAGACATGCTGGTTAGGTGCATTGGCCATGCTAAATTCTCCCTCAGTGTACCCGAACAGGTGCCGGAGCTTGGCGACTAAGGGATTTTCACAGTAACTTAATTGCAGTGTTAATGTAAGCCTACTTGCAACACAAATAAATAAGCTCAAAGCTATTTCTTTGTGACTTCATGAGACACTGTCAGCAGTGTAGAGATCCCACCATCCACACTCGAAGTACCTCCAGAGGAATCCCAAGTAGTTAAGGTAGTCACTTCTCCACCCTTTCAAGACCCAGCTGTCCTTTCCTGCCCGCCTAAGGAGCATGAACACCTGGTGAGGTCTTCGGGCATCTGGGATCCATCGCATAATCCATCGGTTAATGCATACCTCCTACATTCACCGGGTGCTAAGCTGGATGTGGCCTTCCATGAGAGTCACCACTTTCTCAACTGAGGAGGACATGCACCAGGACACAGCTCCACTTATGGCATGGTCAGACTCATCCATTATATCCACATGCACAGCATTTGGTAACTCCAACAGATGTTCACACATCTCAAGCTGCTGCTCCAGCATCTGCCACCTTTGACGATGCCTTCCAAGACTCACTGTCTGCTTGAATGGGATTGGTCATAGCTGTCACTGTCGCTGTTAGTCGTCTATGATGCTTACCGGTTAATGCTACCCTTTGTAACCCGCATATCAATGCCCACTGATGTGAGGGTATCAGTACTGGAATGATGGTTCCACTTCAGCTGCCACTGATGCATCTCATCTTGGACTTGACCTGCAAGTGAGGAGTAACATGAGGGTGTTGCACTTTCCAACAACACTTTCTGATTACCCCCCTGGAGATTGCTGGGTTCAATAATGGGTGCAGGTGAGGTATCGTCTGTGCTCATCAGAAGGTTTCACGGGCCTCATTCATGAAATCCATGACTCTCTAGTGGATCACACACACCTCACACTCAACAACAGACTGCCCCTTCCAACTCCATTGCTTCCTTCCTCATCAATGTCAGTATTCCCAGCAATGGCAACCCACCTCCAGTCCATTCCCATTCCCTGACCTTGTATGCTCACTTCTCTTGCAAACACAGATGCATGGATTGTGGCTCATTTCTCATGCCCTTGCTGCACTCCTCTGTCACTGGAATGCCATCTACAAGAGTACATTTAGTGTTGAAAAACTGCTGCTTCGACTCTGACTGACTGGGGGCTTCTGCTTATGAGGTAGATCTTTATTTCACTGTGAACACTGCTGCCTGGTCATGCCTAATGTCTGGGTCAGCGAGATCTTCATGTCTTTTATGGGCACTGTTTATGACATACTGAACTGTGAGCCTGGTATCAAAGATTCTATTCCTCTTATCAGATTCCATTATGCTAATCAATTTCTTGCAGTGCAGTAACCAATTCCACATGACCACCTCCTAGCTGCTGACCTCTAGTCATGACCCCTTGGTTTTCCTTGTCTGTTTGTTTCTTCCTCCCTGTGACTGGGAAGAGGAGTGTCTGTGGTACCCGGAGAGAGGGGTGAGCGTGGGAAACGATGGTGGGGAGCACATCTTCAGGGAGGCTTCACCAAACTGGGTGCCACCTTTGTATTAGCTTCAACCATTACTTCAATAATACCCTTTCTTGGGCTCCTTTCAGCCTCCTCAATGTTTAAAACTTCTAATCCCAGTGCTACCCACCTTTAAATATAGTGCCTTAATTCAGCTGCCAGGACTTCCTCCCTCCAGCCCCCCGCCATTGGCCACCTCCCACACCTGATGATCATTCAATGGTCGCTTCATGCAATATTTGATTTCTCAGCCCACCGCCTACCCATAAAGCCTCACAATCCAATTTGTAGCCCGGCACCGGAACTTCCTCCAAAATGGTAAGATTCAGCTCTATATTTTGAAATCGGGCATGGATAGGATCAGGCTTGCTTTTTTCAGTGGCCCATTTTCCAAAAGATCTGCTAACACTCATTGTCAAGGTTCATATGAGCTCAATGGCTTCTATGCAAGGTGCAGTTGGCAACTGAGGAACCACACTCCAACAAGGAGTCAACTTTCTTCAAGGGAGAAAAGAATGAATTCGGCAAGTGTAATACATCTGCAGAGACAGAAATCCCTTTATTTCCAATTCCAACAGCAGTACACAGAGTGCTATCAGTCAGCAGTCCATCTTTGGGAGCGCCAGAGGAACTGACACTCCCGGTTAAATACATGGAAAAGACTCCCTGATTGGCCCATCAATTGACTCCTTAATCAGGGAGTTCATATTCCAATAGGCCAACCTCAATGGCCTGATTGAAGCCATTACAGTAAGAAAGAGAAAAAAAAAGTTCTCCCCCAATACCCTCGAAAACTGCTCACTCGTACAAAAGTGTGGCTTTTGCTACCAAATAAACCTGTTGGACTTTAACCTGGTGTTGTTAAACTTCTTACTGTGGTGTGGCTTTTGCTACCAAATAAACCTGTTGGACTTTAACCTGGTGTTGTTAAACTTCTTACTGTTGTGTGGCTTTTGCTACCAAATAAACCTGTTGGACTTTAACCTGGTGTTGTTAAACTTCTTACACTCGTACCTCAGCAGGTGACTCTATTTCAACTCCATGCAAGATCCTTCATTTGGCAGTAGATATGTCTATGCTTAAATTTTATCTCAGTAGGAAAAAGCAATGTGAGTTCCATGTCTTATATGGGAACTTATATTAATCCTAGCAGCAATTTCTTCCAGCTCTTTTAATTTATAATTGGGTTCATGTCTTTGTTGGAAGTACCAATTCATTTAACTTTCCTTGAGTGGACTTTTTCTATTAGGAGGTCAACTTGTGCTTTGTGAAATGGGTTTCCCGTTTGCACTCCTGATGTCCACTTCACTCACATCTTGAACTGCTATTGACTAAACACAGGATACATTCACCAAGATCCCATGAATCATTAATGTGACCTGTCAATGCAAATTTGTGCTGGGGCAGTTTGCTCTATCTTGGGATCAAAATATTGTCTTGCATTAAAATCCTGAATTTATGCAAATCTCTCCTTTCTTTGTATTCACATCGTTTGAGGCAATGTGATTGGACAAACTATAATTGTAATTTAATTATCTTTAGAAAGCTCTATATTGTTACTAATCTATTTGCAACATCTTTTAATTATAACTTAATCTGCAGTTTCCCTTCTTTTCATTGATGCTTTATTAAAATTACCACAACAAATGGCCTAAAATACTGGGGCCAGGAAAGCAAATCTGTCAAGCATTGTGCTAAGGGGCATCAGTTGCTAGATCCCTTATTAAGGATGCAAAGGTTTATTCTGCACCCATTTCACCCACTGCACCACAATGAGGCCCACCAATGACTATTGCACTGTGAGCTTCCACAGAAAATATATGCAAATCTCAGTAAGACTGTAGCATCTATGAAAAACAACACATGCAATGAGCCTGTTTGAAATGGGTGCTTCAGGGTGAGCCATATGTTGGAACATTGAACCTTACTTCATGTCTCATTCCTCTGCTGAGGTCTATGCCTATAGTCTATTCTTGAGTGCAGACTTTGTGCTTCATAAACTTGGTCAAAAAAGGTGTTCTCCTTGGTCAGCTCTTCAGTAACTACCTGATATCCAACATTCTGATCCCTTACCTGAAGAATCCTGCTTCTGATACCATCAAGTATTCTTTGTAGTCTTAAGTATGTTAGCAGCAATCTTCATTAACAACTCATAACTAAGATCGGCCTTCTTGAAAGTTAACCCACAGAAAGCGACTGGCCTGGATGGGTTACCTGGACAAGCACTCAGAAACTGCATGGACCAGCTGGTGGGGGTATTCACAGACATCTTTAACCTCTCCTTCCACTGATCTGGATACCTACCTGCTTCAAGAAGATGATCATCGTCCCTGTACCAAAGTGCCAGGCAGCGTGCCTTAATGGCTATCACCCAGTGGCTCTGGCATCCATCATTATGAAGTGGTTCGAAAGATTAGTCATGGCATGCATCAACTCCAGTCTCTCATTGCCTGGATCCACTACAGTTCATCTATCGCCGCAACAGGTCCACAACAGATGCCATCTCCCTGGCCCTACACTCCATCGTGGACCACTTAGATAACAAAGACACCTATGTCAGACTCCTATTTATTGATTGCAGCTCAGCCTTCAACACTATTATTATGACAAAACTCATCTCCAAACTCCATGGCCTGGGGCTTGGCTCCTCTCACTGCAACTTGATCCTAGACTTCCTAATCCACAAACTGCAATCAGTAAGGATAGGCAATAACACTCCTCCACGATTATCCTCAACATATGTGCCCCACAAGGCTGTGTTCTCAGCCTCTCACTATACTCCTTTGCACCGTGTGGCCAAATTCCCCTCCAATTCGATTTTCAAGTTTGCTGATGATACCACCATGGTGGGTCAGATCTCAAACAATGATGAGTCTGAATACCAGAAAGAGATAGACAATCTGGTGAAATGATGCAAAGACAATAATCTCTCCCTCAGTGTCAGTAAAACGAAGGAGGTAGTCATCAACTTCAGGAAGCATAGCAGAGGACATGCCATTGTCTACATCGATGGGGATGAAGTGGAAATGGTCGAGAGCTTCAAGTTTCTAGGTAGCCAGATAACCAACAACCAGGGTATCCTGATCCCTCCATACTGATGCTATAGTTAAGGGAGCCGAGCAATGCCTCTACTTTCTCAGGAGGCTAAGGAAATTTGGATTGTCCACGAAGATTCTCACCAATTTTTAAAGATGCACCAGAGAATTCCTTTCCGGATGTATCACAGCTTGGTTTGGCTCCTGTTCTGACCAAGACCATAAGAAACTATAAAGGGTTGTGAACATAGCCCAGTCCATCATGCAAACCAGCCTCCCATCCATTGACTCCGTCTACACTTATCGCTGCCTCAGAAAAGTAGCCAGCATAATCAAGGACCCCACGCATCACGGACATACTCTCTTTCACCTTCTTCCATTGGGAAAAAGATACAAAAGTCTGAGGTCACTTACTAACCGACTCAAGAACAGCTTCTTCCCTGCTGCCATCAGACTTTTGAATGGACTTACCTTATATTAAGTTGCTCTTTCTCTACACCCTAGCTATGACTGTCATACTATATTTTGCACCCGCTCCTTCCTTCTCCCCTATATACTCTATGAGTGGTATGCTTTGTCTGTATAAGCGTGCAAAAAACAATACTTTTCACTGCATACCAATACATCTGACAATAATAAATCAAAACAAATATACACAGGAGATGGCATAGGTATGGAGCTGAGTCCATCCTCGGTCTTTATATATTTCTGTCTGTCTCTAGACGGATCCTCACTTTGGACACGTGCCTTCTTAGATCACGATGGAGGTGGTACTGTACTCAGTTCCACATTATGCATGTACCAAACCCTACTACTGGACCTGCCTCCAAGTCATTTTAGTTTACTTCAAGTCTTTCATTGTTATGAGTGTTATGCATTTACCTTATTGTTACAACAGTAATGCTATTCTAATATTATTGCTATTACAGTATTAATATTAGCAACATTCTCACTACCCTATCTCCCCCATTCCAGTCCTTGACGTTAGAGGTTCAAGTGATCTAGAGGCCTAATATCTCACTTCCCACTCTGTCAGGAGAATGGGAGGCCCTGGTGGTTCTGGTTCTTGTTGTTATCTTGGAGATTGGACTTGGATTTGGGTGTGGTTTCACCTGCTTTTTCTATTGTTTGAGTTTAAGCCACATCTGGTGTAGGGTGGACAAAAATTTGTTTGCTTGATAGTGTTTGTTCTTTTTCCATTTAGGTCATAGGCAAGCTCTCTGAGGCTGAGGAATGGCATTCCTGTGACAAGAAGATCGAGTAGCAAGCTCACTCATGTTTTGTTGATTGTGTGAGACTACTATGAGGTTCCAGCATCTCTTGTGCTCCTGGCACGCTGACCAGAAGGTGCCATGTGTACAAAGTGACTGGTATGTCTACCATCTGTGGCAGCATCATAGTTGGAGGTAGAAGCTGTTCAGACTGTTGATTTTTCTCTGGTGCCATTTTCGCCAGAGGTGCTTGGCTAATTTCATGCACAGTTGGTTGGTGCAATAATTGAGGCTTTGCAGGATGGTGACATAGTGGTTAGCATTGCTGTCTCACAGCTCCAGAGACCCGGGTTCGATTCCTGGCTTGGGTCACTGTCTGTGCGGAGTCTGCACGTTCTCTCTGTGTCTGCATGGGTTTCCTCCAGGTTCTCCGGTTTCCTCCTACAGTCCGAAAGACGTGCTGGTTAGGTGCATTGGCCAAACTAAATTCTCCCTCAGTGTACCCGAGTGTGGCAACTAGGGGATTTTCACAGTCACCACTACAGTGTTAATGGAAGCCTACTTGTGACACTAATAAATAAACATTAAAAAAAAAATTAAACAATGGACAAACCTTCCCACCAAAAGAAAAGAGATCACAGGTGAATTCAAAGCCTTAACACTCCTTAGAGTTTGAGGAGTCAGGACTATGCTGTCCTGGCTGGCTAACGGCAGTAGTGGTCTTGTCATCTCCTGCTGCCTGGAGGTGATCTAAGGCTACACAATCTTCCCTGCTGGGAAGGAAGAAAAGCTGATTACAGATAATGTACATCAGCTGAGTGATCTGTTTGTTGCCATACCTCAAGGATCATGCCGATAACGGGGAATTGTATTCTCCCAGCCCCATAAAGTAGTGTTTGTCAATTAAAACTAAAGATCTTGGAGCCATTATTATTCATCTAACCGGCCTTTGCCACTGGCGCCCAATTCTAATTTAAAATTTGTTAGGTGACCATTCAGCAGGATGACAGTATTCCAAAATGAAGAACCACATTCTCTGATGTCACCCAAGAAGCATGCCGTGTGTCTCCAGGATTTTCGATCTTGATCTTTGGGACGTCTGTGCAGTGCTGGGGTTTTGACTTGCACAGTTTACCAAAATATCCCTGGCAGTTGCAGTGGAAGCATTGGGCAGTGCTGGCAGGACACTGATCTTTCCTGTGAGGGTGCTTTGCACCACAGCGCTGGCAAGATCACTCTGCCGGGCAATTCAGAATTGCTTTCTTTGACTTGGGCGGTCTCTGCATTGCTGTGATTTCTACCCCTTCCAATGGTCATGTGTTGTTCACATGACTCAGATAGGCTAACAAGCTGGATTGCCTTGTCTAGGGTTAGATCACCTTGAGCTTGTAGAAGGTCAGAGAGTGAGTTGTCTGTAACACCCACCACAACTCTATTTTGGATGAGCTCAGACTTTAAATCTCCATATTCATATCCCTCAGCCAGTCTGTAGAGATCATTTATGAAGAAATCGACAGGTCTCCTGGGCAGTTGGACTTTCTTATTAAGTTTTGCGCCCTCCAATATTTTATTGGATGGCAAATGGAAATAAACATGGAAGGATTTTAATACATTATTGAATTTGGCACATAATTCATCGATAGCTTGTAATGCAAATATGTTGTCTGCAATTGGCCCAATCATGTAAAGAGGTGTGTTGACTTGTTCTGTTTCCTCCATTATTTTTCTTAGATCTGTAATAAAGCTGTATGTTAAAAATATTTTCCTTTAAATCCTCTCAATTCTGTGACTGGTCTGGGTCATGGTTACTCAGGCTCACATTAACTCTGTATGAAACACACTACTACTTCATTATCTTCACAATGCACTGGCAATGCCATTGAGTTATTTTAAGTTGACCTTGTGCTAAGGCTGTCAGTACCTAGGAATGCAGCACGGGCAATCCTGTGCTAGAAGAACCATGTAGAAATGGGTACTAAACACTTAGTTTACATAATTAACAAATAGTACAGGACCAAATTTCTCACAGAATTCCCAACAGCTGCAAGCAGCTCCTGATTGTCTAATTTCATCAACCTTGTTACAGTGCAGGCCAGCTTGTCTGAGTCAATGGCGATCATCAGTGAACCAGGTGCTGTGCCACAGGCTAGGACTTCAATTCAGATCTGAAGCTAGATCATTTATTTCAAAGACAATTTCAGTTTTAAAATATATTGAAACAAACGTGGAAGCTACAGCAAACCTTATTTCATGTATTTGCTGATGCGTCTTGTATCATAGTGCCAAGTTGTTATTATATTCCTGGGTACAAGGTGTTCAGACAAAAAAAAGTAGGGAAGGACAGGGAGGAGGAGGCAGTATTGTTTGAAGAGAGTATTACTGTGCTGGAGAAGGAGGATGTCCTGAAATGGCCAGGGACAGAAATGAAGCAAAATACTGCAGATGCTGGAATCTGAAACTAGAACAGAGGATGCTGGAAAATCTCAGCAGGCTTGGCAGTATGTGCAGGGAGAGAGAAACAGAGTTAATGTTTCCAGTCCATTTGAATCTTTATCATAACTAAAGAGAGGGAGAAACGTGTTGGATATTAAACTGTAATTGGGAGAGACTACAAGTTGTAGCAGCCTTAAGAACAAATGACAAATGGCCTGGTGTGGGAGCGAGGTGGGGAAGGGAGGGGGCGGGAGGGACGGAAACCTTTTGGTTCGAGTTAAGAAACAATGAAGATGCCAATATCCTCCTAGAATCCCTACAGTAAAGAAGGAGGCCATTCTGTACCGTCTAGGATTAGATCACCTATCAAGTCTTCACTGACAAAAATCCCACCCACATATCCCAGTAACTCCACATACTTATGCTGTTAGTCCCCCTGATACTAAAGGGAAATTTACCTTGGCCAATGCACCAACCTGCATATCTTTGGACTGTGAGAGGAAACTGGAGCATCTGAAGGAAACCCACACAGACACAGGGAGAATGTGCAAACTCCACACAGTCACCCAAGGCTGGAATTGAACCCGGGATCCTTGAGCTGTGAGGCAGCAGTGCTAACCACTGTGCCAGTGTGCTGGTCTGAACAGATTCTATAAGCCATCAACGAGTGGGAAAGATGTAGAGGAACAAATTTGCAGAGAAATTACAGAGCACTGCAAGAATTATACCGTAGTGATAATGCAGTACTTCAATTATCCTAATATAGATTGGAATAGTAATAGTGTAAAGGACAAGAGGGGAGAGGAGGAGGGAAGCGTTTCTGAAATGTGTTCAGGAGAATTTTCTAGATTATTATGTTTTTTGGTTGAATGAGGAAGGTGGAATTGTGGGATTTGATACTGGGAAATAAAGTGAGCCAAGTGGATCAAATTTAGAGAACGGTGATCAAACAAAATATGTTTAGATTCGTTACGGAAAAGGATAAACCTTGTGTGAAAATAGTTAATTGGAGGGATGAATTTCAATGAGTTGAGATCTGGTCCAGGTAACCTGAAATCCCAGTTTGACAGGCAAAACTGTGACAAGACTGCCTTTAAAGTGAAGATGGGTCTGGTACAGTTGAGGCACATTCTCACTTGGGGGGAAAGGTAAGGCAACCAAAGCCAGAACACCAGGATAATAAAAGAAATAGAAAGTAAGATGAAGCAGAAAATATGATGCGTGAGGTTGATAATACAAGTCAGGACCAGGTTGAACATAAGAAGTTCAGAGGAGATGTGAAAAAGGAAATAAAAGAAGCAAAGAACAAGTTATAAGCAACCAGCAGCTAACTTAAAAGGGAATCCAAAAGTCCTCTGTAAATATATAAAATAGTAAAATGGTGGGAAGAGAGGGAGGGAGCTAACTATGGAGGGAAAAGGAGACCTACATATGGACAAAGAGCATTGTTGTGGGACTAAATGAGGCCTTTGCTTTGCCAAGAAAGAAGATGCTACTGAAGTCACAGTAAATAGCAAGATAGTTGAGATGCTGGGTGAAGTATAATTTGATATAGAAGAAGTATAAGAAATGCTGACTGTACTTAAAGTTAATAAGTCACCTGGATCGGATAGAATGCACTTGACGATGCTGAAGATGGAAACTGTGGAGGTATGTATGGCCATGATCTTCTCATCCTCCTTAGATACAGAGGTGGCGTTAGAGGATTGGGGAACTGCAAACGTGACACCATTATTCAAAAAGGGGTGTGTGGACTAATTATTGAAGGCTGCGAGGCAGGTGGAGAGCACAGTTAATAAATCAGACAGCATTCTGTGTGATTATCAACAGATCATGGAGCACAATGGCAAGGAAATTATGACAAACTGTATAAAACACCGATTTGGCATCAACTCCAGTATTGTCTCCACTTCTGGGCGTCACACTTTGGAAAGGATGTGAAGGCATTAGAGAAGGTACAAAAAAGATTCACGAGAATGGTTTCAGGAATGAGAAACTTGAGTTACATAGATGGATTGGAGAACATGGTGCTGTCTTGCTTGGAGAAGAGCAAGTTGAGCGGAGATTTGACAGAGGCAGTGGAGATCATGAGGGGTTTGGACACAGCAGATAGGGACTAATTCTTCCCATTGTGGAAGGATCGAGAACCAGAGCACACCAATTTAAAGTGATTGGCAAAAGAAGCAATGGCGACATGAGGAAAATCTTTTCTTTGCAGTGAATGATTGGAAGGTTAGGATCAGCAATGCATTCCTGAGAGTGTGGCGGAGGTCGATTCAACCATGACTTTCAAAGAGAATTGGATCACTATTTGAATGGAGAAGGAGGTACCAGAGGGCTGCAGAGAGAAGGCAGCGGATTGACACTTGGTGAATCCTTTCACAGAGAGCTGATACAGAGATGACTGGCTGAATGTTGGCCTGCTGTACTACACCCATTCTTTGATTCTATAATAAGCCCCAAATGGAGAAAGAAAATGCAGAATTTAAGAGAAAGGGCGGGAGGGTGGGACCAGTAAAATTGCCCCTCTCGAGAGTTGGCACTGGTTCAATGGGCCACATGGCCTACTTCTGTGCTGTAACCATTCTCTAATTCTATGTTAAACCAAAGTTCATTTCAACATGTTTAAATATTGTTTTAACTATTGACATAGAAAGTAACTTTCTTTCCAGCTGACATGCCTTAAAATCTATTTAAAATATTGCCAGTTCCAATTCGAATTCTAATCAGGGAACACAAACGTTTTGTGCTGAATGGATGGTCCTTGTATTTGACAATGTTGGTGTAAATTGACTGGCAACCCTGTCCATCATTCAATGAAATATTACAGAATTTGCACTGGCAGAACAAAGAGGTACAAGTGTTTGCAACACCACATGCGGGAATAAGGGGACGAATTTTACTGTCCCACCCACCACGGGAATCAGAGCAGGTGAGGGGTGGACCATGGAATGGTCCATTGACCTCGGGCGGGATTTTCCCATTTCGAGGCAAGTGAGGCAGGAGAATTCCGCCCAAGATATCATCCCCAACAATCCAAAGTCGAGCTTACAAAAGTAGAAGCCACTTGTTAAAAATTGATCAAGCTTATCAAGTGAAATTTGTGGCTGTTCTCCCCCAAAAAATTCTAATTTCCCAATGTGCGGGAAAATGGGTGTAAATCCCGCTGGTTTTTTCAGCGTGGTTTCCAGAATGAATCTCCGACACTCTGTGCAATGCAGAGTGCCTCAGCGTGATTCACTCTATAAATCTGTGGGCGGGGCCTATTCACACCCGAGGGGCCGGCAGCATAGCGTTGAGCAGGCCGCTGCACATGCGCCGATCTGTTAGTGCGGAGATCAGCGCATGCACAGTGGCACCGCATTGCCAGCCTCCCAATCGCTGGCCAGCCCAAACACTAGCCAGCCCCGCAACACCCTATCGCTGGCCTTCTGACCACCCCCCCCCCCCCTCCCTGATTGCTGGCCTCCCAGACCACCCTGGGCCCGCCCCCTTGCTCCCCCCCCCACCCCAGCCAACCCCAATTTCTCCACCACCCCCCCAACCAGTCAGCCCTGATCTCCCCAATCCCCCCTGACAGTCTCAACACCCCCATCCCACCGATGACCATCCCCAACTCCCCGAACCCTCCCCCCACCTGGATGGCCAGCCCCGTTCGCTCTCTTCCCTCTCCCTGCCAACACTCGCAATGCAGAGTGGTAGCAGGTCTCCTCCACACCCCAGCGAATGTCCCCAACTGGTCCTGCCCCCAATAGGCCCCATTCCCTCTGTCCCCGCCCCTTGGCACTGTCCGATGACCACTAGGCAATGTCAAGGTGCCAGTTTGCACCTTGGGCAGTGCCAGGGTACCCCCGACCTCATGGGGGGATTCAATGGTCCCTCTTCCCTCCAGTGGGGTCAGGCCTCCTGTTTCCTGTTAGTGAGGAGCAGGAGTAAATCCAGCTGGAGGGAACCACTCCCGGTAGGGAGGGGGGAGGCGGTATGTGGGGTGGGTGGTGCAGCTGGCAGATGCTAGCGGGCCTGGAGACTTCAGTCCCGGACCTGCTAATCAGATGGAAATCGTGATTTCCATCTTGTCATCAGCTCCATAACGGTTTCCGGCACGGAGCTGATGACGTTGAAAAACGTGGTCCCGGAGTTGAGCAGAGGCCATGGCGCCCAGTGAGAAGCCCATGAAATGGCTTCTGCTGATGTCTCCCGGCCCACTGTGCTACTCGAGCAGTGCAGCGGGCTGGGAGCATCGCGCCCCCATATAACTTGGCTACCTACTAAGTTTCAGGTAATCTCACTATCTAACTGATGCAAATCAACTCTTCCCCGTATCCAGCAATGCATTTGAGATTTTCCACTGAATTAAGCCTGACACCAAATACATCTTTCTACGGTTTCTTAGAACTTTCTTCAGTCCCAAGACATTGCAATTGTGTTTTCTCCAAAGAATGGGCTGAAGTGGCTTTCAAACCAATAATAGCTTTTCAGGGCCCCTGAACCTACTGTTTGTTTGCAGTAGCCATTGTAAAGTACATAATTTGCATTTTCAGCTAAATCTGATGCATGTTCTCGGTTATTATGAGCAACTTTATTTGCATTTGATTAGCTGCTTAATTATGCTTATTATGATATGTCCATTAAAACACAATTACCAGTGATTTATTCATTTGTCTGATAAATGCGCACACCCACTGGAGGAGAGGTAATATTTATCAGAGTCTGATCTCTCCCTGCGCACACAAACATGCAGTAAATTAGCTTGCATTCCTATTACATTAAACTGATGTATAAGTCAAAATTACATTAAAGCAGAATTATGAGACTAAGCAACACACAGGCATGCACACAAAATAGAGGGCATTTTCTTGCATCAATGGCATCTGACAAAAGGCAAGTGTCATCAGCATCCATACCCTAAACAACAGATATTATTGAACTAGTTAAATAGTACATTAAAATGAAATCCCTCAATACTCCACTATTCACATTGAGCTGTTGGACAGGACTGAAAGATGTAACTTTAAGTTATATGGAGCGTTCCATCACATCTCTGCAAACACATCTGCAATTTCATAGCAAGCAAAGATATTTTCTCATTTTATCTGTTGATTATAAGCAGCTTAAGATGTTTTATTGCATTAAAGATGCTACATAAAGGCAAGTTGTTCATGTTAAAATGAACAATGTTGTAAATAAAAGCCAAACAATTGAGTAATTTTGCTTGACATTTCATTGTGCGAGGACCTCATGCATAAGTCATATTTGCCACATGTCATTTAAAGCAATTAGGTTTGCAGTGTATGGAAAGGAGATTAATGTGAGAATTAAGGATTGATGTTTACAGTTTTTCAAAAGCCAGTTTACATCATCCAGGCGAATCACTGTGGAATTCTGCCGTAATCATTCTTCATTAATTTCCCCTTTAATTGGATAGGCAGAGTTGTGCCATGTCATGGTCCATTGGATTTCCAAGGTGACTATTGGCAGCCAGGATACGTTCCATCAACTGGCAGAGTGGTTCAGGCTGTCTAATCATTTGACAGAGCAGCAGGATAGATGAGCTCCGTTTCGGTTGACAAAAAGCTGCATACAAATGAACCACCGCCATCAAAATCCATACTGTTTCCGAAAAGAACAGCATTATCTTAAAGAAGCCATGCTTTTCACATGTTATTTAAATTGATTTTTCCTTACCAAACATAGCAGTTTATTTAATAATGTACCATTTCAGCTCCACTGGTTGATTTAAAATAACACCAAATTCCTTTGTTGGCAGAGGTGCAATCATTGTCCTAATTGAACCCAAATATTTAACAATCTCTACTTAACAGGAAACTGCTACTTAAACAAAAAACTGTAGACATTGCCAAAGTAACTAGCACTGAGGAGCCCAGTGCTTAAAGGGAACAAATGAAAGCATGAAATGTAGTTGTATTAAAGATTGCTTATCACAGTCACCTTTCCAAGCAGTTGCTTACACTGGAAATTGTTTCCAATTAAGCTGCGATTGGAGAATCAGGATGTGGCGAGGCAGTGTTTGTGCAGAAGAATATTTTATTGTATTCATAGGGGAACAAATTGGAAGTGGGACATTTATATTCATAATGACATGCCCACCAGTAGAATTTTGTCCTGGAATTTTAAGCTAGGAAATAGCATGGATGTATTTTTATTCTCTGTGGCAAACACGGTCAGATATAAGCAGAAATAAAAAGGAACAGAATTCTTTGGAGGTTGCACTTATTCAAGTTACTTCATTTAGAATATTCTCACCTTGCTGAAACACCACTTTGAAATTATTTGCCTTGGTCTATGGTTAACCATGTAAATCTGGAAATTATACTGAGCACTTCCAAGGTATGGACATGGAATGTATTTGCATCAAATACATTCCAACACAATACATGGGGCGGCATGGTGGCACACTGGTTTGCATTGCTGCCTCACAGCTCCAGGGACCTGGGTTCAATTCCTGGCTTGGGTCACTGTCTGTGTGGAGTTTGCACATTCTCTGCGTGGGTTTCCTCCGGCTGTTCCAGTTTCCTCCCGCAGTCCAAAGATGTGTGGGTTGGGCAGGTTGGCCATGCTAAATTGCCCCTTAGTGTCCCAGGATGCATAGAGGAATTAGTGGGGTAAATATGTGCAGTTAACGGAATAGGGCCTGGGTGGGATTGTTGTTGGTGCAGACTCGATGGGCCAAATGGCCTCCTTCTGCACTGTAGGGTTCCCATGGGTTTTAAATCAAAACTTATTTGAAGCTTTTTAATCAAAGCTTTTTTAATAGAAGCATAACCTAAATGGAGAGAGGAATTGTTCAGGAATATGTTATGTATTCGTGCTGTGAGATGCAAAATGTTTCCATGGCGTGGTACTGAGACAATGTGGCCATTGGAAGGCCTAACTCTCAGCTAAAGAAATGGTGAAGGCGTAAATGTTAGTGCGCAGCTTTAGAATAAACCAGTTTCCGATCCTAACTGTTGCCCAGTGACCCTTGCTGAAAATTGTCTGCCCAGACGGATCAGTTAAAGCTGTAGTGCTGCCTCTTGCTCAAGTACCCAAAATCTCCACCACTCCCCCACCCCGCGGCGTGTTTTCCAGCGGCAGAGACAACTCACCATTGGCCACTGGTGGGATCTTCTGGTCCTACCGAAGGCCAACAGCCAATTGTCTTCCTCGTTGGTTGTGCCATTGGGAAACCCGCTGGTGGCCAATGGCGACCCCCATCCCCACCACTGGAAAACCCACCACGAAGAGGGCTGGAAAATCTCATCTTACTCATGAAGAATAATCACCAAAGGTACTGAGGCTGCGGGCAGCTGATCCTCGGCATGAAACGTTTTGAAATAAACTATCTTTAGTCATGCAATAAATACACTTTGACACACATTTGGATAAGTTGTCATGAAGGGTTTTGAAATAAACAAAAACATGCAATGTTAGACATCAACAAAGTCAATAATGTCATTCCCTTGCAAATGTTACGCGCTTACACTTCACAGTAAGAAAGCTTTCATGTAAAATTTAAAATGGTGAATGAACTAATTCTGTAATGCCTTCTAAAATTTTATCATAGCGAATACCTATCTTAGGGGTTCTAATTTTTATATATTCAGCAAAACGTACTAAAATTCCAGATTCTCAGGATTACTGTGATGATGTTGAACAGAGAGAGAGCTGATTCAGTCAGCAAGTATCATATCCTTCCTTCCCAATATCAAGGGCTGTATTGCACAAAAAATGAAAATTATGAAACAACATTTATATAGTATTACTATAAAATTAGCCCAATATTTGGAAAATGACATGTGCAATGGTCTCAAAATCTAAATATATAAACTATTTAAGGTGCGTTTATATTTGATGACCCTGAAACTGCTACTATTTGTATTTATATAATGTTTTTAACATAATAAAATATCACAAGGTGCTTCACAGAGGCATTATAACATAAAATATGGCACTGATCCTGAAAAGGACATATTTGGGTAGATGCCCAAAAATGTTGTCAAAAAGATGTGCTTAAGGATTTCCTTAAAGGAGGAAAGGCTGAATTTTGAATGAGATTTGATGCAAGTTAGGACATGGGCAGCAGAGATTTGGGTGGGCTCAAGATTATGGAAGGAGACTGGGCAGAAATGCATTAGGATAGTCAAATTTGGATATGAGGGAGACAAGGATGAGGCTTGCAGCAACAGATAAGCTGAGCAGGAGCAAGTCAGGCAATGTTATGGAGGTGAAAATAGACACAGATATGTGTTTGATAACTCTGTCTAGGTTCAGAAATGACATCAGTCTTGGGACCGGTTCAGCTTCAGGCAGTTTGGAGCAAGAGGGGTGGAGTCAATGGTGATAGAACAGAGACAAAAGACAGTGGTGTCGGTGTGCCCAATATTTAATTGGTGCAACTTTCTGCTCATCCAGCACTGAATGTCAGACCAGCAGTCTGGCAATTTAGAGACAGTCAAAAAGACAAGACAGGTGTTGGTGAGATAAAGCTGAAGGCCACCAATGTACATGTGGAAACAGGCATATTTTTGAATGATGCTGTCAAAGAGCAGCACCTCCCATTCATCTCCATTCCCTCGTCTTGTTAAAGTGTTTCCCATGCAACCTCATTCATACACAGTGTCACCCTGTGCTCAGTGCAGAGGCTGCGTTCATCAGTCTGTGTCACTATATATGTCCAGCATTCAGCCACTGGGAGGCTGCTGCAAATGGCCTTCAGTCTTGTCAATGTAGCTTTCACCTCTGACTGACCATGGAGGTTTGATGTGAGACAACTTTGGAGATCACTATAGATACTGGTCACTGGTCACAACCGATGCATGGGTTGGCAATCTTACCTCAAATCTTAAAGTTTAAAGTTTAGTTGATTTATTAGCGTCACAAGTAGGCTTACATTAAAACTTTAATAAAGTTACTGTGAAAATCCCCTAGTAGCCACATTCCAGCAGTGCCAGTTCGAGTACACTGAGGGAGAATTTAGCAAGGCCAATTCACCTAACCAGCACGTCTTTCAAACTGTGGGAGGAAACCAGAGCATCAGGAGGAAACCCACACAGACACCGGGAGAACATGTAGACTCCACACACACAGTCACCTAAGCCAGGAATCGAACCCAGATCCCTGGCACTGTGAGGCAGTAGTGCTCACCACCGTGCCACCATACTGTCCTTTGGGCAACATTTAAGATATGCAGGTCTGTGAACTTGTAATTAAGACTGTCACCCGCCTTGCCAGACCTCACAAGGTCACTGAATCTCTTTGGCACTCTGTCCACGTTTGTGTTACCACTTGTAGCCACCACCGCCATTCAATAAGATCATGTCTGATATGATTGTGGCCTTTCCACTATTCTGCCAGCAGCCTCGCCCAACCTTTGACTGTGTATCTGTGTAACTCAGCCGAGAATATATTCAGTGGCCATTGCTCTCTGTAAAAGAAAAATCCAAAGATTAACAAATCCCTGTGAGAAGAAATTCATTTTCATCTCCATCTTAAATTTAATTTTTAAATTGTGCCCTTAGAATTCCCCCACAATGTGAAACATCCCCTTGTATAACCTGCTATAGAAGCACATAGGTATTATCTGCAGAAATGCATACACACACACCCATTTAGGATACTTGATGTCCCACAAAAGGCATAAACCTTCAAAGAATAATATCCAAATCATCATCTCAATATCTTGGTTACCTAAGCTTGTCAATGCAAAGATATTCTTCTCCCTTGTGCTTACAGACAATGTTAACTGTGCAGTTTGATGACTTTTACCACCTTTGAGAATACAAATTATTATGTTAACATTGCTATAAATAGAAAAGAACTCAATTTATTATGGATTGGATATTTCAATGGAGCATAGTTTGCTCTCAATAACTCAATAACTGCAGAATTTGACAATTCTGTCCTATCTCTATTTCTGCCTTCTCATGTACATTTCTTTTGGGTTGTTTTGTATTGATCCAATTATGGTAGAAAGTGAAAAATAAATACATCCTGAATTGCAGTGGAGATGGGAGTTATTTGCATTTTTTTCAGTGAATAAAATGGTAATGATGTTAACCATTGCTGATGGCATATATAACTAGACATCATTAAATGATCAGGAGTATAAAATTGGTTGATATTCTTTACTTCAATGCTCCTTTGTACTGTGATAACTCGAGAAAAAAACTACTTAAAGAGTTTTTAGACAAGCAATTTTAGAAATTACAATTTTCTCCTCTTTAAAGTCAGTGAAACTGTCACATTCTCTGTCTTAACCTAATTAGAAATGCATAGTACGATCATCATTTGACAACACTTGTCAAAATCATTTCAGACTTCCATTCAACTATCGTTGCTCGTACTTTCATTTCCCTGGTCAATGACGGCAATTAGAGAGGAAAGTGCCTGTTTTTCAAAGTGAGATTGTCAGCGAGCTTTCCATGCCATCTCCAGGTGATCGGAGCACTTCTGTGGCAGTCCACTGTGTCATCTACATCTGAGCAACCATGAGAAACCAGAGAGTAGCAGTTGGGTGGCAAGGAGTGATTCATTGACCATCTGGCTTATGACTCTGGTGCACAAGTTACACACACACACGGGCAGCACACAAATCTTAAAGCTTAAACTTTAGTTGATTTATTAGTGTCACAAGTAGGCTTATATTAACACTGCAATAAAGTTACTGTGAAAATCCCCTAGTCGCCACACTCTGGCGGTGCCGGTTTGGGTACACTGAGGGAAAATTTAGCAAGGCCAATTCACCTTACCAGCACATCTTTCAGACTGTGGGAGGAAACCCACGCAGACACGGGGAGACTCCACACTTCAGCAGTGTCGGTTCGGGTACACCGAGGGAGAATTTAGCAAGGCCAATTCACTTAACCAGCACATGGAATGTCATCGCTAGCAGGCCCACTGAGGTTCTTGAACAAAGCCTCCTCTGCCTGGACCTCTCTGGAGGAGACCAGCAGGAGACCAGAACATGCATCACAATTCATTGTCATCTGCTGCATTCTGCACAACTGCGCCACCATGTGGGCACAGCCCTTGCCAACTGGCATATGGTAAACAGTTGAAGAGGAGGAGGAAAGAGAGAGGACAAAAGCAACACATATTTCTGCCTCATGTCCAAGATCTGCTCATCCAACTGTGGTACCAGTGAACATATTGCCTCACTAATCCTTTCAACAGCAGCCCCACACCTTACCTTCACTTTGTTACTGATCACAACGAAAAAATAAAAAATATTACAGTATAAATATTTCAACCAAATTCATGCATCAAGCCATGCCACGATACATGTTCTGGTCTCCTGCTGGTCTCCTCCAGAGAGGTCCAGGCAGAGGAGGCTTTGTTCAAGAATCTCAGTGGGCCTGCTAGTGATGATATTCCATGTGGCTCTCGCTACATGCGTGCTGCCTGCGTGTGTGTGTGTAACTTGTGCCCTACGGTCATAAATCAGGAGTTAAGTGAATCACCCTTGTCACCCGACTGCTACTCTCTGGTTTCGCGTGGTTGCTCAGATGTAGATGGCACAGTGGACTGCCGCAGAAGTGCCCCGATCACCTGGAGATGGCATGGAAAGCTTGCTGACAATCTCACTTTGAAACACAGACACTTTTCTCTGAAATAATAATAAACAAAAATTAAGCATTCATCCATCAGGGCATTCCATTCATGCCTGTCTTTGTGTGCCTTTGCTAATCCTAGCTCTCCTTGGCAGTGCTACCTCAGCGGCTGCTGCATGGTTGGTGGAAGGTTACTGATTTTCGGTGGGGGAGACTGTGGGTGGCCTTGCAGGATGGCCACAAGCAGCTTTGGGCTCAGAAGACCCAGCTTTGGACTGCACCACAGCATCCAGTGGGGTGGCACGGTGGCACAGTGGTCAGCACTGCTGCCTCGCAGCACCAGGGACCTGGGTTTGGATTCCCGGCTTCAGGTCACTGCCTGTGTGGAGTTTGCATGTTCTCCCCGTGTCTGCGTGGGTTTCCTCTGGGTGATCCGGTTTCCTCCCACAGTCCAAGATGCATGGGTTAGGTGGATTAGCCATGCGAAATTACCCCTTAGCATCAGGAAAACCAGCTTGGGTAAATGCATGGGGCTGTGGGGATAGGGCTTGGGTGGGATTGTGGTCGGTGCAGACTCGATGGGCCAAATGGCCTCCTACTGCATTGTAGGATTCTGTGATTCTGGATGAGAACGGAGTGGGTCTGGCAGACAACAGCAAGAGTGGCAGTGGTGAGGGGAAGCTGCCAGGCTGAGAAAAGACAGCAAGTCCATTCACTATGGAGTCAATGCCATTTCTACAGGGCAACACATCAGCATCCTTTGCCTGTGTCGGAGGACAGATTGCTGGACTGTTGTGTACACCTTTTACTGTATATTGTCGCAACATGTGTGCCCTGTGCAGCAGAAATCTCCCGTGAGATAAGCCCCATGAGATCCTGGCCTCCTGGCCTTGCTGTAGAGTCCCATCACTTGCAGGTCCTCAGTCTATGCTACTCTGTAAAGTACTTACAGTATCAGTATCTGAGCTGTTGACTGCGAGTGTGAAAGTGAACAATGGTGTTGCTTCTTTATTACTGTCTTCCTATTCTTCTACCTCTTGTTCCCCACCATTCCGTAACTGGGAGGCCATTCCTACTATCTGGAAGGGAAAAGGCACAAGTGTAACATTGTGGTGAGAGCATTATGGGTGAAGTTATGAGGAGCCTACATAGGCTTTCTGCAACTTGTAAATCAGAAGAGATTGTGGAATGAGGGCGAAGTGGAATGTGAGAAAGAATATCAGATATGAGGATACCGTCACCATCAATAGTTTCAGTCATACAGCTGGCCACAGCCTCAGTCATGTCTACTCCAATAATGGCAAGTACCATTTCCTCCAATGTGGATAAGGACATGCCACTGTACCTGCCCCTGCCAGCATGAGGTATGCACCACCTTCCCTGGCAAGAGAGAGGCAACTATGTCAGTCCAATGTGTTAAGGTGAATAACTGAGAGTGTGTGCAAACTGTGAGATGTAGGTGTGAGGCTGACAGCAATGCTAATTGCATGAAGGTGATGTGAATTGAGGGTGGCACGGTAGCACGGTAGCCCAGTGGTTAGCACTGCTGCTTCACAGCTCCAGGGACCTGGGTTCGATTCCCGGCTTGGGTCACTGTCTGTGTGGAATTTGCACATTCTCCTCGTGTCTGCGTGGGTTTCCTCCGGGTGCTCCGGTTTCCTCCCACAGTCCAAAGATGTGCGGGTTAGGTTGATTGGCCATGCTAAATTTGCCCCTTAGTGTCCTGAGATGCGTAGGTTAGAGGAATTAGTGGTAAATATGTAGGGATATGGGGGTAGGGCCTGGGTGGGATTGTGGTCGGTGCAGACTCGATGGGCCGAATGGCCGCTTTCTGTACTGTAGGGTTTCTATGATTTCTATGAATTAGGTGGGGTATGAATTTTAGTTGATGGAGAGTATTGATACATGAGAGAAGAGGTGTGGTGAAGACTAGTGGTCAATTAATCTGTGTGTATAAGATTAGTGGTTCCATTATAAGGATATGGCATTTGAAGATGCAGTCACTGATCTTGACGATTCATGTGAGGTTACTGAACTTCCTGTGGCACTGTATTCAGGTTCCTGGACTAGACTGCTGGCATTGACCGTGAGGGTTACCTTCCTCATCCCTTTAGGTATTGAAGAGAGTTCTCCTTCTGTCCACTTCATGCACCAAGGCCTCCAGTGCTACATTTAAGAACCTTGGAACTCATTCACCATTATTTAATATCCATTTTTGTGTATTTATTCACTCATGGGATGTGGGTGTTGCTGGCTAGGCCTGCATTTATTGCCCATCCTTAATTGCCCTTGTTGAGAGGGCAGATAAGAGGCAATAACACTGCTGCTGGGAAACTGTCCCACAGCCACTTCCAGGAACTGGTTCAATCCGAATGTACCCTCTGTTGAAGAGGTGGAAGCTGGCATTAAACAATGCAGGCTAGCTTTCAGAGCTGATAGTGTCCCACAGTGATATACTCACTGTTCAGGCATGCAGCCCCTCAGCAGCATGTTTAGCATTGGCTGCATGCTTCAACCTTGGGAATAATCAGGAAAGGTGAAGTTTGCACACTGCCGCCATCAGAACACGCAGGTGCAGGCGAATTGCACATTGCTGTCGCTGGGCCTGTTTATGGCCTTATGGAATATTGCAGATAATATATTTAATACAAATCTCTCGTCTACTTCACTGCGACCAGTTTAGAGGCAACATGGTACAACTGAAAATCACCAGCTTGCCACGCCAATCGACCATTGTGGCCAGCCGGTAAAATAGGGCGAGCGGCGATAATCAGGTTCGTGCCCAATTTCTCACCTCTCACGATCTTGCCGGCCCAGTTCTGCCAGCAAAATCAGCCTTGTGCCCAAGAAGGGCACGAGGCTGAATTAAATATTAAAGACATGCTTAATATGTCATTAAGGAGCCCGTGGTGCAATAGCACGGGCTCACTTACCTTAGTCCCTTCACAAGTCGAGGTCCTCACCGGCGTGTATCACAGCTGGTCCCCACCAATGGGACCAGACGTGATGGCCTTACCAGTAGGACCGGAGGCCATTGAAGCCCTTAAGGGCAGGGTTGAGCACCCTGGCACTGCTCAGTGGGCACTGGGCAGTGCCAAGGGGGCGGGGCCGAATGGAGCATGGCCTGATGGGGAGCTGATGGGGTGGAATCTGATGGGGCGATGCCTGAGGGAGGCAGGGCCATAATGGGGGGAGAGGAGGAGGCTGAGGGGCAATCTCCGTAGCCGGGTGGGAAGTGGGGGCAGTTGATCGGTCAGGCAGCGATTAGAGGGAGGTGATCAGCCGGGGCCGCAATCGGGTGGGGAACGGCGATTGGCTGACGCCGCAATTGGGGTGGGGCCGATATTTGAGACCGTGATGAAAGGGGTTGCAATGTTCGAGGCGGCGATCAGTGGAGAGGGGGCAATGTTCATCGGGCGATAACAGATCATAGAATCATTGAATCCCTGCAGAAGGAGACCATTTGGCTCATTGAGTTTGCATTGACCGCAATGCCACCCAGGACCTATCCCCGTAACCCCACATATTTACGCTGCTAATCCTCTGACACTAGGGTCAACGTAGCAAGGCCAATCAACCTAACCCGCACATCTTAGGATCTCCCAGTATACTATGTACACAGTATACTGGGTGGTCAAGATGCCTGCGCAATGGCGCCCCTACACCTCAGCAGCTGGCCTCATGGACAAGCTGAGACTCCTCTCACCCCATTGGCAAGATTCACATTAAGGCCTCTTCATTGCACAGGGTGCCGCAAATTACTATTACTTACTTTGCTGAAAAAACGGATGAGTAAATCTCCCACTTTCTCATCCATTTTACATATAGACGCTTTTTGAAAAAGCCATAGAAGTTTTTCAGTGGATGTTGCAAATTCTGTGCAGCATTATGAATTAATACAACCTCAAAATACATTCCAAGACTCTCTGTTTCCTCAACAATTATGAAGATAGTATATTTATTGCAAATGAAAGATTACTGCAAATCTGCAAAGTGCAGATTTGCAAAGTGAGGCATTTATTTAAAAAATCCCAAAAGAGGTCATGCAAAAGCAATGGTTTTCTGTGACATTGTGGCTTAGTTCAGAAATAACACCAACAACCTTCTTAGTTTTGTTACTGGTGTGTATCACACTGAGTAGCCCTTTACTTTAAACGGCATAGCTGATTTGTGTGTAAAAAGAGGTATCCAGCAATACCCAAGGTTCTTGATACCATCCAGGACAAAGCAGTCCAATTGATTGGGAACCCTTGAGAAGACAATAACCCAAGAAATAGGAGCAGGAATAGACTATACAGCCCATTGAGACTGATCCGCCATTCATTACGATCATGACTGATTTAGGGTTTTAACTCTATTTTCCCTCACACTCCCCATATCCCTCGATTCCATGAGAGACCAAAAATCTGCCTGTCCCAGCCTTAAATCTATTCAACAATGGAGCATCCACAACTCTCTGGGGTAGAAAATTTCAAAGGTTCACGACCTTCTGAGTGAAGAGATTTCTCCTCATTTCAGTCCCAAATGATTGGCCCTTTATCCTGAGACTGTGACCCATGTTTTAGATTCCCCAACCAGTAGAAACATATAGGGCGGCACGGTGGCACAGTGGTTAGCACTGCTGCCTCACAGCACCAGGGACCCGGGTTCAATTCCCAGCTTGCGTCACTGTCTGCACAGAGTCTGCATGTTCTCTCTGTGTCTGCATGGGTTTCCTCCCGGTGCTCCGATTTCCTCTCACAGTCCGAAAGACGTGCTGGTTAGGTGCATTGGCAATGTTTAATTTTCCTTCAGTGTACCCAGACACCGGAGTGTGGCGACTAGGGGATTTTCACAGTAACTTCATTGTAGTGTTAATGTAAGCCTACTTGTGGCACTAATAAATAAACCAAATAATCTCTCACCATCTATCCTATTAAGCCCCTTCAGAATCTTATATGTTTCAATGAGATCACTTCTCATTCTTTTAAACGGTAGAGAATATAGATCCAATTTACTTTGCCTCTCGTCACAGGACAATCTTCTCGACTCAGGGAACTATTTAGTGAACCTTCGCTGAGCCACCTCCAATGCAAGTATTTATCATTGGGTTAAACATCCATTACCTCAACCGCCAGCATAAACTAGCTGCAGATACCATCTCTTGGAGGCACTGCAGAAATTCACCAAAACCTTCTACGGTAGCACATCTCAAGCACATTGTTTCCACTGCCTAGAAGGACAAGGCAGCAGGTGCATCACTTCTAAGTGGTGCTTCAAATCACATGCTATCTTGGCTTGACCAGATATTGCTGTTCTCTCACTTTTACTGAGACAAAACCCTGGAATCCCCAACTGAAACTACATTGTGGGAGCACCACATAGACGACAATGGCTCAAGAAGGGTTACTATTATCTCTTCAAGGTCAACCAGGGATGGACAATAAATCTGATCTTAGCAGAAATGCACAGGTTCTAAGAATATAGTGGAATTAAAATGCAATCCCAGCAGACCCATCCGAGTTTGAACATTTTCGTATCTGGGAAATGTGGCAGAGTTTGAGTGAGTATATGCAAACTGAGCCTACAGCGGTTAGCAATTAATCACTTAGCAATTAAGTAAGATTAACAGATAAACTAGAGTTGTGCAGAAGTGATGAAGCTCAACATGGAGATGGTGTTGAGAGTCCTCTGTGATAACCAGCTTAAACCATCCCTGGATATAATGATCAGATAAAAAGACGCATGCAAAAAATAAATAACATAGCTATGCTATATCTGAAGAGTAGAACATTTGAGTTGATATTGTGACTGACCTGGCTGTCAAATCTGTTGAAAGCAGAGTAGGGCTGCTTTGACCTCTTTCTGAGCACTCTTAGATCAGAAGTCACAATTTTTTATGTACTTGTTGAGTCTGCAAGAAGTGACTCCAAGAGGAAATTAATAAAAAAAAGTGCAAAAGCCGCAGTGACAGGCAACTTTTATATTCAACCAAAACACACTCATTTTTTTGTTTTGAGTAAAGTCCTGCCTCACATATAACCTTGCACTCTTTGGAAATGCTGAATGCTTCATCTACTGGAGATATCTACTCATAGCCATATCCAAGTCCAAAGGGGGCTACTAAATGTTCTGTTGGTGCATAATGCTTCTATAAAAGAAAGCAGATTAAGCTTCTTTTCTGCTTGGTGATTTCCAATAAAGATGTTCATGCTTTTTTTTTGGAAGACTGTTACATATTCTCTAATCCGTGAGAATAAACCTAATTGTGTTTATGGCCCTTGTAAACTCATCGTGCCCACATATTCCGAATGTGTAGTAGTTGCCAGGGAATGATTTATTTGTATTTATTTCAATTAGCTGTTTACACTCTCTTTCATCTTACCACTATAATTTTTACATTACCAATTTGGTGATGGCTCAGTGCTTAAATAGTTTGGTTTACAGCCTTTGAAGGATTCCTCATTGAGATTTTCATGGTTTTATCACTTTTAGAATTCACACTATGTAATCACCTTCGTATTCCATTTTGTTTTTAAGTTCTCCTCCCATTCCATCTCCTACTAAACACATTTATTCTCTAGTAGAATTTTGAAAGAGATCTTCTTACATCAAAAATAATTGTAAAGACAATCTATCAAGCAAATTGTTTTCAATGAAAGAGTGGAAATGATGCACTGAGTCCTACAAACACTCTGTATTACTGCTTATAGGTTCATGTGAACCTGCACTTGTGATGATTCCTATCACTGCCTTTCATGTTCTAGTTGTCAACAACATGAACAGTTCTGTCAGAGAAAAATAAGTAAAAGTTTGTGTGAAAGTACTACAGACATCTAACATCAAAGACTATTGAAAAGTATGGCACTGATTGCTCTTTTCTGCATGTTTCCATAAAACTACCAGTCTGCTTCAACTGACTCTTTCATTTCAAGCACATGCTTAAGTATAAACAAGGGGTTAAAAATTCAATAGTCCACGGAAAACAGGCTCGGAGATTGTGATGTGCGATTAACCCATGCCTGTTCAAAGTAATGACGTGGAGATGCCGACGTTGGACTGGGGTAAACACAGTAAGAAGTCTCACAACACCAGGTTAAAGTCCAACAGGTTTATTTGGTAGCACAATCCACTAGCTTTCAGAGCGCTGCCCCTTCATCAGGTGAGTGGGAGTTATATTCACAAACAGGGCATATAAAGACACAAACTCAATTTACAAAATAATGGTTGGGATGCGAGTCTTTACAGGTAATCAAATCTTAAAGGTACAGACAACGTGAGTGGAGAGAGTTAAGCACAGGTTAAAGAGATGTGTATTGTCTCCAGCCAGGACAGTTAGTGAGATTTTGCAAGCCCAGGCAAGTCGTGGGGGTTACAGATAGTGTGACATGAACCCAAGATCCCGGTTGAGGCCGTTCTCATGTGTGACTCCCACTCACCTGATGAAGGGGCAACACTCCGAAAGCTAGTGGCTTGTGCTACCAAATAAACCTGTTGTTAGACTTCTTACTGTGTTGTGAGACTTCTTACTGTGTTCAAAGTAAAGCAGGCAGCACACAAACTTTGTGTGGGGGTGGGAAGTAGATCATACAACACCAGCACCACTCAAAGCCAATCAACATCATTTAATGTGGAGCTGCATTCTGGCTGTAGCAGGTTTCGGAGGTTATTCCGTAAGAAGCAATGGGACCAGAGTACCACAAGGGTCAATATAAGCAGTGTTGCTCTGAGGACCTGAATGCAGTGCTGCAAGAAATTTAATGACCTCACATGAGCAGTCAAGGTCAGTGAATTTATCTTCAAATGCCGTATCCTTACAGATGAACCATGGAGCTCACATACTGTTCAATTTATTACATTCCTTTACTAACATTCTCTATCAAGCACAACTTATACATATTTATAGCTTCATTGTAGCTTCACACACTTAGCACTGCTACAAACTTCACACCCACATCTCATACCTTGCACACATGTACGTGCTATTCAACCATGACAGCCACATCCACTGTTCTGGTAAGTAGCCAATGCTGATTGACTCAAAAGAGAAAATATTAAAGCTCATACATCAGCTGCTTTAAGATCCAAGGAAGTAGTTCACCTGAACTCAGAACTTTGATTTTATCACCTTGCAATAATTTGAAAATGCACTGCTTATAATGAGTTTTACTCTGTGTGACAAATGGTCACTGTCTAAGCTGGGTATGTGAATTAGATCTTCCCTGTTGGATATGCAGGAAAATTGATCACTTTGTGCTTCTGCTTTAATATTAGAATCACATATGATTCTGTTGAGTTTTATTCTGAGATCTGAAACACCCACTTCTGCCTTTTTGATTTTTGGAATGAATGACCAGACGCTTTTCAGGAATGGAGGCTGTAAGATGCTTAGAAACATAGGGCTGAATTTTATGTGCCCCTGCCAGACATGTTTTCCATGTGGGGGCATGTCAAACAGCATGAATGCCCATCCAGCCATCTTTCTGCCCAACTCTGAGCTCACCCCCATAATAAGGAGAAGGTGGGCTGGTGATGAAATCGGCAGTTCACTCGTCATATTAAAATAACCATTTCAGGGTCAATTAGATTTGTTATCAAGCCTATTGACCCTAATAATTCACTGCCCATGCCATATTACATTTGACAGGGGCAGCTGGATGGGAGCCGAAAGCCCAATTTTTAACCTCAAATGGTTAAAGGGCAAGAAGGTGGGGGTTGGTGGTTAGGGGAGGGTAGCTCTTCGGAGGCTGTCCTTTGCTGATTATGGTGTGGTTGCCCTTATTCCCCTTATACTGAAGCCCCCCTTCCTTCCTGCTTGTTCCCTCTCTGAAACCCATTCTCTCCCCATCCCTCTCCTCCTTGGAACATGCATGTAAATGTGCATGTTGCCACAGCAGCTCCAACTCGGAATATTCTAGAACACACCACCATATCGCCACTCAAGAGTGACTAAGAATATTAAATCAGAGATTGAACTTTACAACAGATAGTTAAAATTGACCTAATTTGGACAACATCTATGAAACTGAGACTAAAATAAAGAACATCAATCTTTTTCCTCCCCATTTAATGATGAAGGAAGGGAGATGAAACATCTTCAAACATTTTGAACAAGATGGGTGTGTGTTGGGTTTGTGAATTTAACTCAGGGAACAAGGATTAATATTTTATGACACATATTTCCCGTGAGTACTAATCTTGACATGGAAGAAGGGCCTGTGTAACTGTTCCCAAACAACTAAGGACAGTACTGCATAATATTGGAATTTTTATGCAATCCAAAATTGCTTTATATGTTTTGTTCACTTAATATCCTGTAACTTTTAACAGATGGTTTTATTACTTTTCATTACTTTGTTTATGAGGGCTCGTAAAATCAATTTTATATGATATTCTGAGTCATATGTGATTTATCTGTACATCATGCCCATTCCTCTATTTCAGAAGGAGGTATTAATAAATATGTTGCAGGTTCAACTGTGTGAAAACTAATTTATGAAACTCATCTGCTAACATCACCAACAAAAAACAAATCAGAAGGAACAGAAAACTCTTCACATTCACCAGAGTTCTCCGACAGTTTTTGCTCCACTCCATTTATTTCACAAGAAATATGCTGCTTCATTTACCGTTCTTGATTCATTTTTTGACACTGGATTTGTACACATACCAGTATTGCACCTGACGTGAGTTTATACCATAATGAATCCAGGCTGTCACTAAGTAGCGGGACATCAGTCATACAACATTAACCCACCACATGAATGCATGATCGATGGTGGGAGCAATCTCCTTCTTGATAACTCCTTACATGAGTCACTGACCCAACGTATAAAATCAAATATACCTTCCTCCACTCTCATGTCACTTTAGAAATACATGACATTAACTGTTACTATTCCATTGATGGAAGTGTTCCTTTAAATTGATGTGGAAGTCCATAACCATTCATGCTAATTATTAGACACTTCAGTCCACTGTTCACATCCCCAGTTGATGTCAACAATTCAACATGCTTTGTGCTGGTTACCAAGGTGATGCTCTTCTTGCATCTTGCTGAAAGTATGAACCCACAGCTGCATTGTTCTGCAATTCACAATCTCTTACAATGAAAAAGACAGCTACATTGATCTTTTATTTTGGACTTACATCTTAGAATACAAAACTGAATTCAATTTTTTAACACTCCAGACTTCTTTACATTTGTAATGTTTTCTGTGGACTGAAGTATCGAGGGGGCGATTCTCCCAAAAGTGCTGAATTGGTGAGAAAACTGATCTAGATCACGACTGTTTTTTTAGTGCAGCTTCAGACCCGAATCTCCCCACTCTGTGCAATGCAGAGATCATAATCATGAATATCATTAAACGCTCGGGGGAGCGGGGGCTATTCGCGCCAAAGAGCCTAAAATCGGCAGGATGAGCGGGAACCAGCGCATGTGCACATCGCTGGGAGATCACTGAAAAGACCACCCAGCATCCAGATCACTGCCCTCATCACTGGCCCCCACAACCCCACCACAGACATTCCTGTGAGTTTATACTCACCCATGTGGAGATGCCGGCGTTGGACTGGGTAAACACAGTAAGAGTTTTAACAACACCAAGTTAAAGTCCAACAGGTTTATTTGGTAGCAAATACCATTAGCTTTCGGAGCGCTGCTCCTTCGTCAGATGGAGTGGAAATCTGTTCTCAAACAGGGCACAGAGACACAAAATCAAGTTACAGAATACTGATTAGAATGCAAATCTCTACAGCCAACCAGTTCTTAAAGATACAGACAATGTGAGTGGAGGAGGGAGCATTAAGCACAGGTTAAAGAGATGTGTATTGTCTCCAGACAGGACAGGAGGCAAGCTGTGGGGGTTACTGATAGCGTGACATAAAGCCAACATCTCGGTTTAGGCCGTCCTCATGTGTGCGGAACTTGGCTATCAGTTTCTGCTCAGCGACTCTGCGCTGTCATGTGTCGTGAAGGCCGCCTTGGAGAACGCTCACCCGAAGATCAGAAGCCGAATGCCCATGACCGCTGAAGTGCTCCCCGACAGGAAGAGCACACTCTTGCCTGGTGATTGTTGAGCGGTGTTCATTCATCCATTGTCGTAGCGTCTGCATGGTTTCCCCAATGTACCATGCCTCGGGACATCCTTTCCTGCAGCGTATCAGGTAGACAACGTTGGCCAAGTTGCAAGAGTAGGTACCGTGTACCTGATAGATGGTGTTCTCACATGAGATGATGGCATCCGTGTCGATGATCCGGCACGTCTTGCAGAGGTTGCTGTGGCAGGGTTGTGTGGTGTCGTGGTCACTGTTCTCCTGAAGGCTGGGTAGTTTGCTGCGGACAATGGTCCGTTTAAGGTTGCGCGGTTGTTTGAAGGCAAGAAGTGGAGGTGTGGGGATGGCCTTGGCGAGATGTTCGTCTTCATCAATGACATGTTGAAGGCTCCGGAGGAGATGCCGTAGCTTCTCCGCTCCAGGGAAGTACTGGACGACGAAGGGTGCTCTGTCCACCGTGTTTGTCTTCTGAGGAGGTCGGTGCGGTTTTTCGCTGTGGCGCGTCGGAACTGTCGATCGATGAGTCGAGCGCCATATCCTGTTCTTATGAGGGCATCTTTCAGCGTCTGGAGGTGTCTGTTGCGATCCTCCTCATCTGAGCAGATCCTGTGTATACGGAGGGCTTGTCCGTAGGGGATGGCTTCTTTAACGTGTTTAGGGTGGAAGCTGGAGAAGTGGAGCATCGTGAGGTTATCCGTGGGCTTGCGGTACAGTGAGGTGCTGAGGTGACCGTCCTTAATGGAGATGCGTGTGTCCAAGAATGTAACTGATTCCGGAGAGTAGTCCATGGTGAGTCTGATGGTGGGATGGAACTTGTTGACGTCATCATATAGTTGTTTCAGAGATTGTTCGCCATGACTCCAAAAGAAGAAAATGTCATCGATGTATCTAGTGTATAGCATCGGTTGAAGGTCCTGTGCGGTGAAGAAGTCTTGTTCGAGCCTGTGCATGAAGATGTTGACATATTGTGGTGTGAATTTGGTCCCCATGGCTGCTCCGTGGGTCTGGATGAAGAACTGGTTGTTGAAGGTGAAGACATTGTGGTCCAGGATGAAGCGGATGAGTTGTATAATTGCATCTGGAAACTGGCAGTTGTCGGCATTGAGTACTGAGGCCGTTGCAGCAATGCCATCGTCGTGGGGGATGCTGGTGTAGAGTGCTGAGACATCCATTGTGATGAGGAGTGTTCCTGGTTCAACTGCTCCATGTGCGTTGAGTTTCTGTAGGAAGTCCGTAGTGTCGCGACAAAAGCTGGGGGTAACGCACCCGGCCGTCCCATCGTATCGGGCAATGGGACCCTGTGCGAGAACCTCTCCGGCTATGTCGAGGGCATCCTGAAACCCATGTACAAAGAACCCCCAGCTTCCTCCAGAATAGTGTGTTTCCCCACTGACATAATGGAGAATCCAGTATGGGGTGGTGTGATTTGGGTCAGCCCTTGATTTGTATCCCACTAGTGGGATATAGACTGATTTCATGCCTGGTACCAGCAGAATTCCCAATCTGCTATGGTGGGCAACATCAGAATATCCTACGTGTAAAGTCATGTTGATGGGAAACCAATTTTTGAGCCTCCTGATGAATTCTTCCCACCTACTTGCCATTGTTGGTGGGAACATGGGAGAATTCTGCCCCTTACAAATGCTCTGAGTTCTGAGATGTTCTAAAGTACTATAAAAAAATGTGTTGTAGATTTGGAACTGGTATTTTAAACTGACAAATCCCCAGGGCCTGATGGCATCTATCCTAGACTGCTCAGGGAGACAAGAGATGTAATTGCTGGGCCTCTGACGGAAATCTTTGTCTCTTCGTTGGACACAGGTGAGGTCCCTGAGGATTGGAGGATAGCAAATGTGGTACCGTTATTTAAGAAGGGCAGCAGGGATAACCCGGGTAATTATAGGCCAGTGAGTTTGACGTCCGTGGTAGGGAAGTTGTTGGAGAGGATTCTTAGACACAGGATGTATGCGCATTTAGAACGGAACAATCTCATTAGTGACAGACAGCATGGTTTTGTAAGAGGGAGGTCATGCCTTACAAATTTGGTGGAGTTTTTTGAGGAAGTGACAAAAACGGCTGACAAAGGAAGGGCCGTGGATGTCGTCTATATGGATTTCAGTAAGGCATTTGACAAAGTCCCTCATGGCAGGTTGGTTAAGAAGATTAAGGCTCATGGGATACAAGGAGAGGTGGCTAGATGGGTAGAACCCCCAGCTTTTGGAGCAAGGTGTTGGGACTTACCTTTCGGGCCTTGCTCAGATCATGGACATCTGAGGAGAAGAAGGTGCTGGAGGCCTACAGCTACCAGACCCTGAAGGAACATATGTATCGCACAGTGGGTAGATTCTCATGCACATAGCTCCGCTGTCAAGCAGTTCTCAGAGCGGGGGAGGTCTCCATGTAGCAGCATCGGCTTTGCTAATGCTTTAGATCTTCATGGAACTTGAATGACTTTGCCATGGGCTAACACAACTGTGGAAGTTAAAATGCTCAGATTTTTAAAAATCATGCCTTCTCTGTAACCGCTCTATAACAGCTAATGAAAATGTAATCCGTTGCAGACCTTCAAAGGAGGCTGTCTGCTTTCAGGCTAATCTTCACTTGCATAGGCCTCATAACATTTTGCTTTTTGACCATCACCAGAGGGTGAGCAAGACCAGATTTTTCCATAACAAATACCAAAGGTGAGATATGGGGATGTGCTATGCAAATGAAGGATTAGCTGCAGCCAATTTTTCATCGAATGAGAAAAAGCGAAAAGCCAGGATTTAATTGGCAAATATGTATATCAATGCAAGATGTGAAAAATCGTTTGTTCCTGATTTGCTGTAATTGACTATAACTGCAAAGTTGTTTTTCTGTAACATCAGAACCATTCCAGCCATTTTGATGGAGGGAGGGGAGTTCTCCTTGTGCACAAGCAATCAAAGGTCTTGCATTGGATGCATGGTATCCAGCGCTGTTTGTGTTAAGAGTCAACTAAGTGTGCCTAAAGTTGCTGGTACCCAGGATCTCTGACATTACCTTCCATGGTTTTTGCTGAGGTTTTGCCACAGGCTGGTAAGGATGCCACAAATTTAGGGTGGGGAAGAGGAAGGTTTAGGTGTGAGTATGTGAGTGAGAGAGGAAGGTGGTTTGGGGGGCAGTGGGGGAGGGGGGTTGAACCTGGGAGGGTAGACGAGGGAGTTTGGAAGGGGAAGGTGTAACGGAGACAAATGGTGCAAGTGGGGAAGTAGGTTTAAAGGAGGGTGTTTGGTGACTGGGAGGTGGGGTGAGGAAAGAAAGACTACGGGAGCAGCAGAGAGTTTGAAGGGAGAAAGGTGTCGATGGGGTTGGTAGGAAGATGCACAAGGGGAGGAAGGGTGCATAGTTAACGGGTGTATTATTAAAAGGCATATTTTATTGTGCAAAGCTATTAAATTATTCATGTTGATTTTGAGATTCTATTGTTGTCCCATTATTTCTTTTAATTGTCATAGAACCATAGAGTGACTGGTCAAGGGTAGAGAATTATTTCTTGAAGTTGGTAGGTATAATTCATAATAATAGTAATTTAATAATAATTGCCAATCAGATTGATTTTTTAAAAATGCTGCATCTGGTAAAATCAAACTTTGTACAGAGAAAGGATTTAGGAGGAATACATTCATTGAAAGGTCAGTTATGAAAGGTAGCTCATAAAACCAGGCTCTGTTTTTCCATTGCACAAACTGAACACAAGGGATGGAAGTTACTCAAGTGCATACACTTTTTCCCTAGTTAATCTGCTGAACTCTGAGTATACATGAAAAGCAATTTAAAAGATTGAATCTAAGTATCCTTATAATAAGCTATAATTGCTCCCTTTATGTATCTTGTACCTAATGCCAATAAACATGAAACATACTCCAATAAGATGAATATTATTTCCCCTACTTGAATATGATTGACTGTTGTGACTGGTAGATCATAGGAGCCAAAGATAAGTGAACAATACAAATCAGTGTTAAAAACAACTAGAGTTCCTGTCATCATGGTGTTCTCTGAACAATAGCACTGTTAATTTTTTTAAGGTATTTTTAACGTGTCATAATTTCTATATTTCATCCATTAGCACGGTGGCACAATCTTTAGCACTGCTCCTCACAGCGCCAGCGACCCGGGTTCAATTCTGGCCTCGGGTCACTGTTTGTGTGGAGTTTGCACATTCTCCCCGTGTCTGCGCGGGTTTCCTCCCACAGTCCAAAGATATGCGGGTTAGGTTGATTGGCCATGCTAAATTGACCCTAATGTCAGGGGGATTGGCAGGGTAAATGAGGGTTACGTGAATAGGGCCTGGGTGGGATTGTGGTCGGTGCAGACTCGATGGCCAAATTGCTTCTTTCTGTACTGTAGGAATTCTATGATTCTATAGTTTGATGTTAATATGAAGGGCACCAAAGGGCAGAACAACCTGAGCAACGTAGAGAAAGTAATTCCCCAAATTTAAGTGTGACTGGATACGAAAGCTCCAGAGCGGGGTAGTGGGAAGAAAGTGACTGAACTCTCAGTGATGGGAAGAGCACATGATAATGATGGATGGGTGAAGCTTATCATCTCTGACTGGAAGCCACTCCAATGAAGAGATGACCTGGGCTTGTTCATTGTTTAGGAAGTGGTAGTGCCAACCTTTGCTTGAGAATGTGTACAGCAAACTCAGATATGGAATCCTTCTGTGTTAATGTGGATGAAGGAACGATGTGGATCGTTGGAGACAGTGAATCTCAGTGCATCAGAATACTTGATTTTTCTCTCACATTTTCTCTTTTCCTTCAAGAATCGGCCTGGTTAAAGGCTGGGGTTGTCACCCTCAAATGTTTGCTCTATTTTTGTTGACATCTGGGTCCTTCTTATCCTTGCCATTTGTTGTGATGAAGTTTTACAGCACGGAAAGAGGCCCTTTGGCCCATTGTGTCTGTGCCAGCCACTGAACTGCACAGCATGCCAAATGCAGCAATTAGTCACAATCCGAGACACTCTCACTCAATTAAATTGCGGAGTAACTTCAAACCCATTCAGAATTCAGGAATATAAAAACAAAATACTGTAGATGCTGGAATCGGAAAGAAAAACAGAAAATACTGGAAAATCTCAGCAGGTCCGACAGTATCTGTGGGGAGAGAATAGAGCCAACGTTTCGATTCTAGGTGACCCTTTGTCAGAGCTGAGACAAAGATCCTTTCACCCATCCTTCCCCTGCCGCCTTCGTCTCCGTGCTCACTCCTTTGGGCAGGAGTTCTCCCCTCATTCAGCAGATCCTTTCACTCATCTCCAGCATTTCCCCTCCACCTAGACCCGCCCCTCTGGCCTCTTACTTGCTCTTGATCTTTTCATCGAGAACTGTCAGCGTGACATCAGCCATCTCAATTTCTCCACTCCTCTCAACCACTCCTTATCTCCTTCCAAACTTGCTGCACTTCATCTCTCAGGTCCAACCCTGACCTTATCATTAAACCCGCCGACAAGGGCTGTGATGTTGTTGTCTAGCGTACGGACCTCTACCTTGCAGAGGCTGAGCATCAATTCTCAGACACTTCCTCCTACCTCCCCCTGGACCGTAACCCGAATACCGAACATCAAGCCATTGTTTCCATGTCAATTACCTCACCTTCTCTGGAGATCTTCCCTCCACAGTCTCCAACCTCAAAGTCTCCCAATTCCAGACAGCCTGTTCCTGCCCCACTGAATTCATTTCCTCCTGTCTTGACTCCATTCGCTCTCCTCTTGTCCAGTCCCTTCCCACCTACATCCGTTATTCTTCCTATGCTCTACGCCATATCAACGACTTCCAGTTCCCCCCCCAAACCACCTCCTCTCCACCATGGATGTCCAATCCCTCTACACCTCCATTCCCCACCAGGATAGCCTCAAAGTTCTTCACTTCTTCCTCAAACTGAGGTCTGAACAATGCCTATCCTCCATCATTCTCCTCTGTCTGGCTGAACTGGTTCTCTCACTCAACAATTTCTCCTTTAACTCATCTCACTTCCTCCAAGTAAAGGGTGTGGCTATGGACACCCGCATGGGTCCCAGTTATGCCTGTCTCTTTATGGGTTATGTGGAACATTCCCTGTTCCAGTCCTATTCTGACATCCTCCCACAACTCCTTTATTGGGACATCGACGACAAAGAACAAAGAACAAAGAACAACACAGCACAGGAACAGGCCCTTCGGCCCTCCAAGCCCGCGCCGCTCCCCGGTCCAGGATTGAATCCTGAATCCAGGATCCCCGCCCAATTTTCCAGCCTATCTACATCCTAATATCCTATCCACCGAGCTGTCCCTCACAGTTACGATGCTTTATTCATCACAACCTATTAACTCACCCCCACCCCCTCCATTCCAGACCATGTGATCTCCAGGGAGAGGCGAAAACCCAGAGTGAAAACCCCAGGGCCAATATGGGGAAAAAAAAATCTGGGAAATTCCTCTCCGACCCCCTGAGGCGATCGAAACGAGTCCAGGAGATCACACTGGCCCTGATCAGAAAATGCTTCCCAACCCTATTCATTTCCACTTCTGCTTTACGAACACCATCTGAATTCCCTGCCCCCGAGACAGGTTCCCAACTATCCGCAGTCTCGCTCTGTACTGGCACCAGCAAGATGATCATAGAATGAAGCCTTGAAACGAGAAACAAAGAACAATTAGCCCGCGCCGCTCCCTAGTCCAAACTAGACCATTCTTTTGTATCCCTCCATTCCCACTCCATTCATATAGCTGTCTAGATAAGTCTTAAACGTTCCCAGTGTGTCCGCCTCCACCACCTTGCCCGGCAACACATTCCAGGCCCCCACGACCCTCTGTGTAAAATATGTCCTTCTGATATCTGTGTTAAACCTCCCCCCCTTCACCTTGACGGTGTCACTTCATGGACCTGGAAAAAGTTATCAATTTTGCTTCCAATTTCCGCCCTTCACATGGTCCATCTCTGACACTTCTCTTCCCTTCCCTGACCTCTGTCTCCATTTCTGGTGATAAACTGTCCACTAGTATCCATTACAAGCCCACCAACAATTACCTTGACTACAGCTCTTCACATCCCACATCCTGTAAGGACTTCATCCTATTATCTCAGTTCCTTCGCCTCCATCGTATCTGTTCTGATGATGCCATTATCCAAAATAGCGCTGCCGATATGTCTTCCTTCTTCCTCAATCTTGTTTTTCCACCCACTGTGGTTGACAGGGCTCTCAGCCAAGTCCAACCCATCCCCTGGGCCTCACCCCCTCACCTGCCTCTCAGAACAAGGATAGGGTCCCCCTTGTCCTCACTTTTCACCCACCAGTCTCCGCATTCAAAGGATCATCCTCCGTCATCTCAGCCAACTCTAGTGTGATGCCACTACTCAACACATCTCCCTTTCACCACCCTGTCAGCATTCTGCAGGGACCATTCTCTCCGGGGCACCATGGTCCGCTCCTCCATCATATCCAGCCTCACCCCCTGCCCATGGCACCTACCCATGCAATCGCAGAAGGTGCAGCATCTACTCCTCCCTGCTCACCGTCCCAGGTCCTAAACACCCCTTTCAGATGAAGCAGTGATTCACATGCACCTCCTTCAATCTGGCCTATTGCATTCGCTGCTCCCAATGTGATTTACTCTACATTGGAGAGACCAAACGTAGACTGGGTGACCGCTTTGCTGAACACCTTTGTCTGTCCGCAAGCAGGACCCTGACCTTCCTGTCGCTTGCCACTTCAACACACCACCCTGCTCTCCTGTCCACATGTCCGTTCTTGGCTTTTTGCAATGCTCTAGCGAACCCCAACGCAAGCTACAAGAACAGCACCTCATCTTCCGATTGGGCACTTTACAACCTTCTGGACTGAACACTGAGTTTAACAACTTCAGAGCATGACCTCTCCCCTCCATTTTCATCCCACTTCCATTTACTTTATTTCATTTCATCCTATTCATCCATTTTATCATCTTTCTTTCTCACCTCTATTTTTTCACTTTCTATTGCTGCTCTCCTTCTTGCCCCCCAACCCTCCCCACCTTCAGGGAAACTGCCACATTCCTCAGGCAGTCCTTTAACAATCTGCACCTCTGTTCTGCCATCCACACATTCTGATCACTTCATGGGGAATTTTTAACACCTTCTCAGCCTTCTGTATCCTCGCTTACATTCCTTTTGTCCTATTCCACCCCACTCCCTCCCAACACCCTCATAGTGTAAATTTCCGCTGAGTCTCTGCTCTCAGCTCTGACGAAGGGTCATCTAGACTCAAAACATTGGCTGTATTCTCTCCCCACAGATGCTGTCAGATCTGCTGAGCTTTTCCAGAATTCAGGAATCTTGTTTGAACCATCTGTTCTATGATTACTCTTGTTTATCTGGTTCAATTTTATTTCAACAAATGAACCTGTTCTTCAAAGTGGTATCATGAGCAAAGGGGATGGGCTTTGTTACCAAGAAGCCAGTCTCTGACATGCAAAATATCTAGGAATTGAAAGCCTTTAAAGTTCATGAATGCCATTGTCTTATTGGCAGAAGTTCTGATAATTACATATAGATGATGTCAATCATACTACTGCTTGAGTCTCCATAAGCATCCCATTGGCAAGATACCTATTTCTGCCTCCCTAACATTTCCCTTTTCTGTCCCTGCCTCAGCTCCCCTCCTGCTCTCATCGGCATCTTTGTTATCTCTAGACTTGACTATCACAATGCACTTCTAAATGGACTTCCATTTTGTACCCTTCACAAACTTGAGATCATCCAAAACTCTGCTGCCTGCATCCTAACTCTCAGCAGGTCCTGGTCACCTATCACCCACGTGCTTGCTGACCTAAACTGGCTCTCAGTCTGGCGATGCTTCAATGTTAATGCCCTCATATTTGATTTCAAATCCTTCCATGATCTTCTCCCTCTCTGTCTCTGTAACTTCCCCCAGCTCTGCAACCCTCTGTGAACTTCTTGTGCATCCCCAATTTTAATTGCTCCACCATTATTCCATTAGCTGCTTGGACCCAAAACTTTGGAATTACCCACAACCCACTCCTACGCCCGACCAACTCACTGCCAAAATCTTTCTGCTCCTCTATTTCTCTCTCTCCCTGTAAAATGTTCAGCAAAACCTACATATTTGACCAACTTTCTGATTACCTGTCCTAATATCTCATGTGATTTGGTGTCAAATTTTGTTTGACAGCAGGGCAGCATGGTGGCACAGTGGTTAGCACTGCTGCCTCACAGCGCCAGGGGCCAGGGTTTGATTCCTGGCCTAGGTCCCTGTCTGTGCGGAGTCTGCACATTCTCCCTGTGGCTGCATGGGTTTCCTCCAGGTGCTCCAGTTTCCTCCCATAGTCAGAAAGATATGCTGGTTAGGTGCATTGGCCATGCTAACTTCCCCTTCAGTGTACCCGAACAGGCACCGGAGCCTGGCAACTAGGGGGTTTTCACAGTAACTTCATTGCAGTGTTAATGTAAGCCTACTTGTGACACTAATAATTAAACTTTAATTACTGTTAAGTTGTGATGTTTTACTACTTTAAAGGGCAATACAAATGAGAGTTGTGGTTGCTATTGAAGGAAGCTTGCACTGTCAGCCCTGATTCTGGTCATTCAGCGGTAAGATGGCATCAGTTACCGACTTGGTGGGGGCATGGATTGCAGATTGACTAATGCTACTTCTATCATCTGCTGCAAAGAGATAGAGCTCAAGGCAAAATGTCCTGGAAATTTGCATGATTTCCACACACAATCCATTGCCAGCCATGCCAGTACATTGCAGATCTTGGCGGTACGACACTAAATGGATCTTCACCTGAGGCACTGCTCAGTGGTGAACTGGAAGTAAATTAATCTGGGCTCTCTCCTTTGTGAACTCCAATTGCAGTGTACTTGCTGTTGCTGTTATTCCTCTTCCTCTGGCCAGAACAGAGTGGCCAAGATGATTGCCATTCACCTATACCTCCCACAGCTTCCTGAAAGTTTTGATGCAAATTCAATGCAGTCCCGATTAATTTGAACAATCCAGAAAGTTGACTCGAAGGTCGGTACCCCTTTAAATAACACTGGCACTAGAGGGTAACTGGCAGGATGGAGTTCAGTACTAAGAGGCTCCTCACAGTTTTGGATGAAAATGGAGTTGAGATCCTAACAAGGTCAAAACATCCTGTATGAACTGGTGAGGCTCTTGCTTGTTTGTGGTGGAAATACTGTTTATCTATTTTTAAATCTCCTTTTAGTATTTCAGTATTTTTTCCTCGTTACAACCTTAATGCTACAAAATTTGACCAGTGCAAACTATTCACTTACCTCACATTCCCGTTTGTTATTTTAATACATTCATCAAGCCATTTTAAAAGGATTAATTCTTCAGCTGAAATGGCAACACAATAACATTGCTGCATGATGACCTTCTTTCTATCAATATTGTTGAAGATATTTGCAGGACTATAGGAATAACTGGTTTGTGTTGGCTTTAACTCAGGGCTGCAGCAGCTATTTAAATAATTGTAACTGAGTCTGTTGGGACTGCAATCACAAGAAATGTGAATATATCACTCCATTACATCGTGGCCAGAGGCACAGCAAGCCTTTTACATTTCAATTTCTCCAAATGCTTCAAACAGCCATTTCTATTTTTCAGCTGCATGCTGAAATGTTCTGCACTTTTAGGGATGAACTGGTGGCAAAATGGAGCATGCGGGCATTGGGGCAGGGGTTGAGGTGGGGGTGGGGGGTGCGTGGATGAGATGTCTTCCCAACAACATGCCATTTTGCCAGTGGGAAAGTTAGCAGTTCAACTGCCCATGATAAACTCATTTGAGCCAATTAAAGGCTGCTGCCCACCTCTGCTGCCATTGTGCCCACATCCAGGGGATGCCCAATGCCCTGTGAGGAGACTGGCCAGTTAAATCTGGTGGCTTCCCAGTGGACTCTGGTGAGAGTGGAAGACTGCCGACTTGATGAGTACTTGCTAATCCATGGAGAGGCCTCCCCAGCAGCAATGGAAACCCGTGTATCTAACGGTCCACTGTTAGCACAAACAGCACCGCCTCCCACTCCCCCCTGCCCCCCGCCCCCCCACCCCCCATGCCAACAGCTCCAATCATCATGCAGAGACTTCCTGCCTGACCCTGGCTCTCCCCAACAATACATGCTCCTCTTTGAGGACAGGTATTGTTGGGGAGCGGGTGGCACAATGGTTAGCACAGCTGCCTCACAGCTCAAGGGACCTGGGTTCGATTCCCGGCTTGGGTCACTGTCTGTGTGGAATTTGCACATTCTCCCAGTGTCCGTATGGGTTTCCTCCGGGTGCTCTGGTTTCCTCCCACAATCCAAGGATGTGCAGCTTAGGTTGATTGGCCATGCTAAATTGCCCGTTAGTGTTCCAGTATGCGTTGGTTAGAGGGATTAGGGGGGTAAATACGTAGTGTTACGGGGTAATGCCTGGGTGGGATGGTGGTTGGTGCAGACTCAATGGGCTGAATGGCCTCCTTCTGCACTGTAGGTTTTCTATGATTTCTATGATACCTGCCCATTGAGACATCCTGTCCCAACAGCAGCAGCCTCGGCAATGTTTCCCACCAGGATTCGTGCTGTTGAGATGTCTGATCTTTCTGATTGAGTTGGAATATCTTGGGGGCTGACTGCAATACTAATTGGGCATCACCCTTGGCAACAGCCACTTAATTGGCCACTGCTGATAATATGACTCACCGAGTTCTGCCAAGGTCTAAATCTGGTTCATCTTCCACTTTTAGCTCTGGCAGTGGGCATTCTGCCACTTCCATAAAATTCAGCCCTCGATCTGAGTTTAATTTCAAGATTCCAGATTTATGGATTCTTGCAATAACTAAAAAAAAAGATTTTCAACAAGGGGTGTGAATTCCAGAATTCCAAACTGGGTGGGACATATTTTAACTGTACCATGTGCTTAGAAAAGGGATACTGCAGTTTTAACTAACATAAACTGATTGTGAAGAAGGCAACTCCCTGGAGAGCAGTTAGAACGTGGATTTGGCTATCACATTGAGTGTTGAGGTGACTAGCATAAATGCATTTAAGGGGAAGCTAGAGAAGCACATCATTGAATGGAATAGGAGGATATGCAGAATAAGATTGGATGAAAAAGGGTGGGAGGAGACTCACGTAGAGCGTAAACGCTAGCATAGACCAGTTGGCCAAATGGCCTGCATTTGTGCTGTAAGGTCTTTGCAATCCTATATTGCGTTGAATAGCTTCAATGGCCTTGGGTTAGCCTGTGGAGAAACCAGTCTGAATTCTGTGATACGGAATGGGAGGATCATCACCAGAAAGACAACAGCAGGTCAGGGTAAAGCCTTGTACCAGCTTCTCAAGGACAAACATAGGGATGAATGACAGGGGCAGGCTTGCCAACATTGCCTTTGTGCAAGGATAGAAACAAGTAAATGCTCCCATTGCTGTTCAGTGATCCCTGCTGGATGTCAGGTGGAGGCAACAGCTTTGAAGTCAATGATTAGTTTAAGTTATTGAAATCATTTGGGATATTAAAATCTGTTTGCTCTTCAGAAATTAGCTTAAGTTCTTAAAATCTTTTGGGATATTAAAACCTGCTTTTGGGCTTTTGATTTTGCTGGACAGTGGATTGAGGAAGCAGCTGGCAACTTCCCTAAGAAGATGTGTAAATTCTGTATCGAGGCAAACATTTACCCAGAAACATTATTATGTAAGAGCGGCAGCTGATCTACAGAGGATTTGATGTGATGAGCAGAAACATTTATTTTAGGCTGCATGCTCATGTTCATGTATGATCACATCCCAAGGTTGGAGAACCTGACAATGGATGCTCAAAGACGAAGGATGGTTATCTGCATGAAGTAACCAAAAAATAAGGTCTGCTATTTCAATGAATATAATTTGGCCCTGTTAATTGAATAGGGCACTGTGCAAGATGACAATGCCACATATTAAAGTCCAAAAGTACACAACACTGATGTGCCTTTTATAGCTTAGGATTTTTTTTTATTAATGTTTATATTTCATCAAATGTCAAGAAGCCTTCTCAGGGACAACTACAATGCTCCCAGTCACTGATGAAAAGACAACTACATAAGACAGTGATAGTAAAAGTGTGAACAAATGTCCAAAATGAATTGAACTGAAACAAGGCAATCAAACAAACCAATGACATGGAAACGTTTGTGGAAAACAAAATCAAATACAGAGCTTCATGATCAAAAGGACATTTCCATGGTGATAATGTCACTGAACAAAGTTCTAACCTAGCTGGAGGGAGATAAAAATCTTCAGGTTCTTCAGATATCGTAATCTTACATGGCAATCTCTCTTTCTGTATATAGATCATAATTGGAAAATATAGAGCAAGATGTCAAAAATCGACAACACCTCTGAAAATGCAAATGATACAACTTGTCCGATATCTACTTACTTATCTTTTTTCAAATTGAGGTCTCCAGTCTCCTGGCCACAGCTCCAAAGCAGACATGACCCAATAGCTTTTGAATACAGCCCTGTTTTCTCTCCACAAATTATTCATTGAAGAGAATTATCATAGGTAAGGGTAAGACGTTTGGGTTCATGTTTTGGGCTTAAATCCCCTAAAAGTGACATTGGGTCGCATTCCTGACATCATCCGATATTCATCCAAGTGGGTTTGAATGAAGGCAGGGAACCCCCCTTTGGAGTAATTTGGGAAGGTAATTAGATTATTCAAACAGGCAATTAAATGTTTCTTTAGGCTGGCATTCTGGCTTTAATAGGGTGGACCTATTTCTTGGGCTGCCTGCAGCATGCCAGGGTCAACAAGGGGAGTGCACTATGTGAAGTGCTTCTTTATTGAAATTAAAAGATTGGGAAACTAAAGAGTTGCAGCCATGGCCAGGTGAGAGGCTGCCATTCAAAGCGTTTTGTGATTGCCAACGTCTTTGAAGTCGCTTCAGTTGTTTTCTAGTTCAGTCATCTTCAGCCGGTCTCAACATTTACCACAACATGGGGGAGGGGGGCAGCTCTCTCCTTGCAAGAGGACAGAAACAACAACACCAGCAGCAGGAGCAACACCAACTCCAGCCGCCTTCTCCTCAACCACATGCCACTCCTCAGGGCAGAGAGGATGGACACAAAGATCCAGCTGAAAGGAGGAGTGACACAAGGTCACAGGCAGAGAAAGGTTCAACCCTCTCAAGACGTGAGTGTCACCCACCTCCTGACGTTCATTTTAGGATGGCCAATAAATGTTTACCTTGCCAACAACACCCGCACCCTATAAATGAATAAAAACAATATTTAAAGTATAAATTACTCTCTGAAAAGTTCAAGACTAGAAGTCCCATGTCAGTGGAATTGCAGTTAAAATGCCCAATTGCATGATTTAAAATCTGTTCACAAAATCCCTCGTCTTGATATCAAATCAGATTTAGTATCTGAACATCCACTGTTTTACTTTGATATTATTGGCATGATGATTCAGTGGGCAAATATGTAACATGGTAAGATGAGGAAGATTCCAGCTTCTATTACTAGTCTGGGTTGAGTTAGCTGATATCAGCAAATCAGAGAAGTCAATGGTAAGATTGGATAGAGTTTTTCTAAGCTAAGCAATTTTTTTGATCATTCTCCTGACAGTGGTATTGTGATATTGTCACTGGACTAGTAATCCAGAGACCCAGGACAAGATCTAATGATCCGGGTTTGAATCCCAACACGGCAGATGATCAAATCTGAATTCAATTTTTAAAAGTCCGGAATTAAAAGTCTAATGATTATCATGAAACCTTGTCGATTGTTGTAAAAACTCATCTGGTTCACTAATGCCCCTTAGGGAAGGAAATCTGCCATCCTTCCCTGGTCTGGCCTACATGTGACTCCTGATCCACAGCAATGTGGTTGACTCTCAATGCCCTCTGAAATGGATGGGCAGATAGAGATGGGCAATAAATGCTGGCCCAGCTAACGACACTCATATCCACTGAACAAATAAAAGAAAAAAATCATGTCCAGCATTGATTGAGGTAAATGATTTGCTAGGTCTGAATCAAACATGGCTAAGTTATTTCACAATTTCAAATAGCTACCTGGTATTTAAGAACATAAGAAACTGAAGCAGACTATATAGCCCCTCATCCTTTTACAGCATTCATTATGATCATAGAAAGGTAGAAAATAGGAACAGGAGTAGGCCATTCAGCCCATCGGGCCCGTTCCACCATTCATCATGACAATGGTTGATCTTCTGCCTCAGTTCCACTTTCCCATCTGCTCTTCACATCCCTCGATTCCCTGGGAGGTAAAAAAAATCTATCTCAACCTTAATTATACTCAATGATGAGGTATCCACCACCCAATACAAAGATTCACAATCCTCTGAGTGAAGAACTTTCTTCTCATCCCAGATTGTGCCTTCATGTTCTAGATTCTCCAGCCCAGGGGAAATGATCTCCTAGTGCGTACCCTATTGCACCCCTTCAGAACCCGGTTTGTTTCAATGAGATCACCTCTCATAGCTCTAAAGTCTTGAGAATGTAGGCCCAATTTACTGAACCTCTCATTATAGGATAACCCTCTCATCCCAGGAACCAATCTATAGTCAGACTCACAAGTAAAGCATGGCCAAAACGATGTACTTGTGTCAGCTGTTATTCCTTCTAAAAATGTACTCAGTTTGATTTCCAGCTCAAACCTGAAGATTAACCCGAAGATAACAACTAAAAGATCTAATTTTAATGACTTAAATGAAATTCTAAAAGTGAATTAGTGGCAGTATAATGTTTAGGGTTTCGAGGCATAAAAACCTTCCTTAAAAATATTAAAGTCTGAATTTTTAATTTCTAACACTCAGGTCCTCAGTTGTGCTTGTCCAACAAGGTACAAATAACTAGCATTTATAAATGAAGTAGAATTTATTTAGCAAGATTTTACATATGCTTAACAACAAACAGTGAAGACAACATAGAAGTTTTTCATCTCTCAAAATCCCAGGAATTATTGGTGTTGACGGCACAGCCAATGTCTCTCTTCTTTGTCTTTGATGTTGAACTGTGTCCAAAAGAGTCATGCCCCAGAAACCATGGCAACACTGTGCCAACGAGAATTATGATTTCTCAACTTTTATCTCTCGGTCTCCCATCCCTCCTTCCTTCTTTTAGAGATAGTCCAAATTCACTTCTCCTATTGGCTAGAGGATGGAAATCATCTCGTGTGACCCCAGATTTGTAACAACCCCTGCTTTTTGGGTCCTAAACTTCAGATGTTTCCATTCCATCACATTTTCTTTCCAGATACTGAGAGACCAAAAATAAAGCTATAATCTCTTGTCAACATGTCTTAGCCCAAGTCACATACTATTATGATCAGCAGTAATGACCACTTCCTATCACAATATCAGAGAATAAAAGTTTCTCCTCTGTTGCAGATCAATTAAAGCAATGCCTGGTTTGTTGAAACAAGTCATCTTAAGTTCAGGCTGATTTTAAATATTCTTTCAAACTGCTTTAAAAACAAACACCTACTTGCATTGTGGCCATTATGACAGCTTCAGCTCAAGATTCAAATGAGCTCCATCACTAAACAATAAAACTAACATATTTCTTATTGGCCATGCTGAATTGACCCAAGTGTCAGGGGAATTAGCAGAGTAAATGTGTGGGGTTTCGGGAATAAGGCCTGGGTGGGATTGTAGTTGGTACAGCCTCGATGGGCTGAATGGTCTCCTTCTGCACTGTAGGGATTCTATGAACTACCTTTCTGTTCTCCAACTACCTTGACTGTTAATTGTCCAACAGAAAATCAAATTTAACCACTTAATTTTAGACTATGGTTAAAGAATAAAACCCATAGATATTACCGATGCTAAAAATTAATAGAATTATCAAACCCTCACAGCAGTGCTACAATTTCCATCTGTATACAGCAGATATTCCCTTGTGCTCAGCGGCAATAGTCACTTCTATAATTGGGTCATTGTCCTCCACAAGGGCTAATTTTTACTGTTCAATATCTAGTTAAATGATAGCATGACTTGACAATTGCAATACATACACTGGTTTTGTGAATTTGATGCATATAGCCAGTTGTGTTCTCCTTTCATTACAGAAGGCAGACTGAAAAGCATTTTAGTAAGACAAAGCACAAAAGCAAATTAACAAGCTTGTTTACTTTACATGAAATACGTGAATGGAGTGAATAACGTTTTAATGACCACCTAATCCTCAACGCTACTTGTACCACAAATAAAATATGTGAGTTGGACACTGTCACTGTGTCAACCTGTGTTCAGTGGCAGCACTCTCATCTCTGAATCAGAAGGTAGTGGGTTCAAGTATCACTCTAGAGGCTATAACCCAGGTTGAAACTGAAGTGCAGTACTATTGGAGTCCTGCACTGCCAGTACTGCATTTAGGATCAGGCTTCATTTGCTATCTCAAGTGGATGCAAAAGAGTCCAATGCACTGTTTGAAGAAGAACAAGAGATTTCTCCTGGTATCTTCATCAATATTTATTCTTCAGGTAACAACGGAAAAACAGATGACCTGCGAGATCTTGCTAAGCACAAATTGATTGCTAAATTTGCCTACATTACACCAGGCACTACACTGGGGTGTTAATTGGCTATAAAGCACTTTGGAATATCCTGGGGTGGTGAATGGTGCTACGGAAATGCAACTTTCTTTCTTTACACTAAACAAGGGTTTATTTCCAGCTAGCTATCCCTAATATTATTTTGTTGCAGGTTATTTGCATCTGGCCACATACAGACAGGGAAAAGATGTAGGATAGTCTCCCCTTTATCCTACCTCTCCACTTTATTGATTTATTCATTTTACAGGATGTGGGTGTTGTTGGCTGGGCCAGCATTTATTGCACATCTCTAACTGCCCTCCATTTCAGAGGGCATTTTGAGGGTCAACCAGATTGGTGTGGATCTGGAGTCTCATGTAGGCCAGATCAGGTAAGGATGGCAGATTTCGGTTGGGTTTTTTAACGACAATCGACAATGGTTTCATGGTCATCATTAGCCTTCTCATTCAGATTTTATTGAATTCAAATGTCACCATCTGCCATGGTGGGATTTGAACCCTTGCACTGGATGTCCAGATTTCTAGTCCAGTGACGATACCACTATGCCACTGCCTCCCCCAACAACAAGATGTATTTTAGGGAAATGCTTTAACCACTTGAATGGAGTGACTTTTAAGAACAGACATGACATTGGCTTTCTTGTAAGTTTAAACCAAAAGAAACGTGAAACAGCCAAAATGCAATCACGACAAACATCCGCTCCTCATTTATATATGACACCTATACACACAGGAAGAGGTGATTTCTAAAGATGCAGCATGCACTTAGATTTCTTAAAATCCCATACGTCAGTATTTCTCGAGTTCTTCAGGAAAGTCATCAGAAGTATTGCAGGTCCAAAAATTCTCACTTGCTTCACTGAAGTCTAAAGATCCTGGTAATTAACTCAGTGGTTTCATTGCAGGCCCTGCAATATCAGCTTAATGTCTGTTCCAACCAAAGTTGTGGTTGAGACCCTGCAGTAAAAGTTATAATCCACAAGTACAAGGAAAACTCCACTTATCTGCCTGAGGCGACTTTTTGAGGCAGTGTTTTTTTCCTTACTAGGGCAGGATCTCTGCCTTCTGAGGCCTTTGTCCCAGGCTGCATCTTCTGAGCTATTCTTCATGCTTTTGCTATCTCAAGCCAGTTTCTGTCATGTGACCACAGAGTCAATATTTCCATTATCCACACAAAGCATTTGTTGACACAAGTAATTGTCACACAATGGGCAATGAATATCAGCCATTCACATCTTCTTGTGATAAAATGGTTTCTTTCACATCCATCTTTGTGAGATTTTAAGTTAGCAGGCATCAAATCGGGAGTGACTATTGTATCTCAGTTTCTGTAAACATCCAGATAATTGTAACTGTTAATTCCACAATCCTTTAATGGAAGATTCCCCCAAAGGGCCATTCAGGTTTCAATGTCTTTCGAGAGACATGCCCAGATATGAGTTAGGCCCTATCAGTTCAGAAACCATAAAAGCAGTCACTTAACCCTTCATGGAGTACAATTTCTCAAGGTAAATCATCCGTGTTCTATGCTCCCTCCGAAAAGTAAAATTATCAATATTGTTTCATGTGTCCAGAGACATATGCTGTGAGCATAACAATATCTATAGCCTCTCTGTGACTGACCTGAGAGACAGAAAGAGAGAGGCAGACAGAGAGAAATTCAGAGAGCAAAATAATGATAATTGTTCGACTCCTCCTAAAGTCTGTAAGTTGAGAATCGGCCTGCCAAGCTGCCACTTAATATTGCACCATTAAATTAATTGCAACCCCCTACCCCGCCAATCTTAACATGAGGACTCAGCATATCTGTGACGTTCAGCCCAGTCCCTGCCAAGCATATTGAATGAGCATTATTCTATCACAATAGCAAGAAATGCTCAAAATTATTGGATCACATTACATGACTTAAAAGAAAACTCCTTGCACTCTCTTTATGTGCCTAGCTAAATATACACTTGCAAGTTTTTATTCACCTTTTGACTGACTCTAATTGTTTTGTTCTCTATTTTTGTTTCCTTCCATTCATTGGCAGAAAGGGAAAGGCTTTTCAACATTATGGGTGTAAAGTATTTATCAAATATGAAGAAAACTATTAAAGTGCTTATTGCATAAGGACAATGGGTGAATAACATCAAAAATGGCTCATTAGTATTTGAACCACCTATCAAAACTGTCCCTGTCCCTAAATCTGTGCGAATATATTTTGATGTGGAGATGCCGGCGTTGGACTGGGGTAAGTACAGTAAGAAGTCTCACAACACCAGGTTAAAGTCCAACAGGTTTATTCGGTAGCAAATACCATAAGCTTTCGGAGCTTGCTGCTCCTTCGTCAGATGGAGTGGTCTCTGTTCTCCAACAGTGCACAGACACAGAAATCAAGTTACAGAATACTAATTAGAATGCAAATCTCTACAGCCAGCCAGGTCTTAAAAGGTACAGATAATGTGGTTGGAGGGAACATTAAACACAGGTTAAAGAGATGTGTATTGTCTTCAGACAGAACAGCTGGTGAGATTATGCAAGACCAGGGGCAAGCTGTGGGGGTTACTGATAATGTGACATAAATCCAACATCCCGGTTTAGGCCGTCCTCATGTGTGCGGAACTTGGCTATCAGTTTCTGCTCAGCAACTCTGCGCTGTCGTGTGTCGTGAAGGCCGCTTTGGAGAACGCTTACCTGAAGATCCAAGGCTGAATGCCCGTGACTTTTAAAATGTACCTTTTAAGACCTGGCTGGCTGTAGAGATTTGCATTCTAATTAGTATTCTGTAACTTGATTTCTGTGTCTGTGCACTGTTGGAGAACAGAGACCACTCCATCTGACGAAGGAGCAGCAAGCTCCGAAAGCTTATGGTATTTGCTACCGAATAAACCTGTTGGACTTTAACCTGGTGTTGTGAGACTTCTTACTGCGAATATATTTTGGCATTGAGGCATTTAAATGTAGTTTTTTTTTTCCAAGTTCATACATGGAAAAATGGTCAAAATAACCCTAAAATATCAATCCAAATAAATTGTCTTTCAGGCCAAATAGGTCAAAGTCTCAAAATATTTTAGTCTGAAATCCAAATATTGGCAGAATGTTTTATATGTCAAAATACACATTTGATTCTATTATTCTACTTTAAAAATTCTCATTACCTGGAACTGATACCACTTAAATGAATTTTTGTTCCGAGAAATCAATCATAATTCAAACACAATCTTGCAAAATACCACTCTTTCATGTCATTTAGCTGAAATATTACAGAAATATTTCATAAATGTCAATCTCAGACGAGATAGAACAAGGTAGCGAGTCTGGGAATCTTTTTGCATTCAAGTCACATCAGCATGAGTTTAATTCTTGTTTCCGAGTCTCCCTGATAAGCATTCTATCCTTGTTTATGATGCAAATTCAATTCTAAAGGAAAGTAATGAAATATTCTCTGTTTGACAAAAAAGTTAGTAAAATAGCTTCATCCTAATGGAAGCAGCAGATGTTAATCAGTTTTCAAAGACTGCCAGGTTCCTAGTGGATTTCATAAAAGCCGATCTGCAGTGAACCATTTATTAACCAGGGGGCTCAAAGTAGACATTACCAGTGATTATGACTATGCATCAATTGCAGCAGAATATGGGACATCATACATTTGATGTGCAATAAAAGTGTCGGGGAATAATGATTTCACATCAGTGTATTGAATCACATTTCTCTTTCAACTGATTTATGCGGTCAAATCACCAAAATTGTCACAATTATATTTGTGATTGCAATTATTTTCTCTTGCCTTTGTTCATGCGGAGCCTAGATGAACTCTTTTTTAAATCCAGAAACCTGGGAATTATAGCTTAGTAGAAGCCTAATTTAAATAGCAAGGACAAGGGATTTTAGAGGAACACATTAAGCTTTTGGACAATAATACTGCACAATGTAATTTGCAGGCTAATGTGTTTATTTCATTTCTTAGAAGAAAGAAAATGTTGTCCCTCTGTGTAACTGATTATGCTGTTTCTCAGGAAAATCATCTTCCAGCAAGATTCATGATGCTTTAGCCTCACAGCGCCAGGGACTCAGGTTCAATTCTGGCTTCGGATGACTGTCTGCGTGGAGTTTGCATGTTCTCCCCGTGTCTGCGTGGGTTTCCTTCGGTTTCTCCGGTTTCTTCCCACAGTTGAAAGATGTGAAGATTAGGTTGATTGGCCATGTTCAATTATCCCTTAGTATCAGGGAGATTAGCAAGGTATATACATGGGGTTACGGTGATAGGGCCTGCGTGAGATTGTTGTTGGTGCAGGCTCAATGGGCCAAATGGCCTCTTTCTGCACTGTAGAGATTCTGTGATTTATATGATTCTATGAAGATCTAAGGTTCATCTCCCATCTATACTAAAGCTGAGTGTTGGTGATTGTTGAGATATTAGAGCTTGGCTCACGACAACCTATGACGAGGAAAGAAAAATCAACCAATGTTCAACTGCTATTAGCAGTTCCTGCTGGAACTACATGTGCGAATGTCAGGGGAGAACAGGATTGGCCTTTTCCATGGTGACTTTTATAGTCTGAAAATCTACAGTCACACACCATCAAGGCCCATCAAGGCTAAATGAATAGCTGTTGGGAAATAATGTTGGAAATTAGTACCAGTGGGAGTACACCATCACAGATATCTCCAGGACATGCAGATGGAGTAAAGGAGTTTCATATCAGATGATCTTTGTGATCCTGTTCTGAAATCATAAGTTATTAAACAATAATTCTTCTGGTTACTTGACAAACATTACACACCAGTAAAAGGAAGCATCTCTACAAATCGACAAGTAATGGAATTTAAGAACTCCAGTGTAAGTCTCCTATGGGATAATGATAGCTTCTGCCCATCACGGGAGATGATGGACTGGGACCAGTGTGTGTATCTTGTTTTTGTAATCTATTTCTCTACTCATAAAACCAAGGAGTTTATGTATCTTCTTAGCAACCTTCTCAACTTATTTTTCCACCTTCGAAGGCTTGTGTATAGACAACTCCAGTTCTCTATGTTCCTGCACGGCCTTTAGAATTGTGCCACTTAGTTTGTGTTGCTTTCCCTCATCCGCCTGATCAAAATGAATCACTCCATACTCTCCCATGTGTCCATTCATTTCACCAATTAGTCCACGTCCTCCTCAAGTCTGTTATTTTCCTCCTCACTGTTTACTATGTTTGAGCTTCCTGCAATTTGATATCAAAAACAGCAATGGGATCACAACACCATCTCCTAGGGACACAACTTCATACTTCCCTCCACTATGAATAACAACTGTTCATCGCTATTCACTGTTGTTGGGTGTTGGTTACAGTTCAGTAGATCTGAAGAAGTCTTTGTAGTCAAATGTAGTTAACTGTAAGTCTTTATTGACTTATTTACGAATATACAGTATTGGGTATAAACAAAGAGTTGTCCCCATGCTTGCTGGCTGTATCCAACAGTCAACTGAATCTGGCTGTGGGTCATGTGCTCACTTATATCACTGAGTGGGTGGTATTATATTCAGTCCCACATTAACCCTCTATGTGCCAGGCCCTTATACTACATTCATTACTGTCTGTCCCTTATGCAATTTTGTTACCGCACAACCATTATTTCTCTAATCCCGTGAGCTTTAATTAGCTAATAAGCCCATTTTGCGGTCATTGTGTCGTTTGAAAGTCCATGTACACAACATCAACCACATTACGCTCCTCAATTCTTTTCATTACTTCATTAAAGCACTCAATTAAGTTAGCCAAACACAATTTCTCTTTAACAAGTAAGTGACGACTTCAATTATGAACCCATGTTTTTCCAAGTTTCATAAAAAAGCATTGTACTTACAAAAATGCATTAAATTTTAAAGAAAGTCATGTTCAGTGGGTGGAATTTTCTCATGTTTTGGCAGAGTGGCACAAAGGGCAGGAAAACCAACGTGGAAGTTCTTGGTCCCAAGGGCAGCTTCCTCCGCTGTTACGTTATTACGTACTTATGAAAAAGTTAAAGGGCAGGTCCCACAAGGTCACACTGGCAGAGAACCCGCCCCATCAGCAACCTAGTTTTTAAAAGATTAGGGTGCCCTTTTTAAAACATAAAAATAGGAACTCCCTGCCAAACTGATCCCCCTACCCACTCAGAGCTCCCATACAGAATCCCCCTGTCTACCCCAGAACAAACCCCCACGCAACACCCCCCCCATCACCACCATCTCCCCCACACAACACCCCCACGCACCCATCGAACGCCACCTCCAACCCCCCTCTGGCACTGCCCCTGGCATTTTTTTCCCAGACAGTGCCAGGGGGTACTCCTTGGGCATGACTCTCTCCCCCCTGGGGGATGTACTCACCTATGTGCCTCGGGTGGGTTCTGCTCACCAGGTACACATTGTGGGGGACCTGTCTTGATTTATATCAGCATATCTTCACGCTAAATGGACAATCTAACAGGGAGGGGCTATCAGGCATAAAATCCTGATTGTTAGATTTAAATGTATTCGAATGGAGATCCTGACATTCAACACCAGGATTTCCATTACATTATTGGTGGGAGATGGAGACAATTGGAATGGGAAAGCTCACCAGCATACACCGTATTTTGGGGCTCCCACAGGATTTCCTGCTCCTGCCACCAATTCTGTCCCCTGCAAACGGGAACAGAAAGTCCCCTCCCCCAGTATAATTAATATTTCATAAACTGAGCCAGGTAAAGAATATTTTGTGTCAAAACTGGTGGTATTTTTCAATGCGTAGGTGAAACAAATGCAAATGAAGAACATGATATTTTCAAATGGCTTTGATCATTAAATACATTAACACCCTCTTTTAAAAACTCTCAATGGCACAGCAATAGATAAAAATGACAAATTATCACTCAAGCCTAATTAGTATAAGTATTAGTTGTGGACTTTTCTTGGTAAGTTTCCTCAAACATACTATTTGCTTATTTCTGCAAAATTTTAATGAAATTCTAAACAACTATCATAACTAATGTTTCCCTGCCATGTCACACGGAACAATTGCTGGAATCAGGAACTTGCCAACTTATTTCAGATAATTCTGTAGTGGATGGTTTGAGGAACAGGAGGAGACCATTGAGCTCCTCAAGCCTTATCCACCATTCAATCAGATCATGGATGAACTGTATCTTAATCTTTTCAACTGCCTTGCTTCCGTAACTCTTAATACCCCTGCCTAGCAAAATCAAACTATGTTTTAAAATTTTCAATTGGTGCAGGTTTAACAGCTTATTGAGGGATAAAGTTCCAGACTTTCATCACCCTTTGTGTGAAAAAGTGTCTCCTGATACCACTTCTGAATGGCTAGTTATAACTTTCAGATCAAGCCGTCTTGTTCTCCACTTGCCTGGATGAGTACAGTTGCATTAACACTTAAGAAGCTTGACACCATCCAGCACAAAACAACCCATTTGACTTGCACTTCATTCTCCACCTTAAAACTCACGCCTTCCGTCTCCAAAACACAGTGGCAACAGCGTATACCATCTACAATATGCACTGCAGCCAACTTGACAAGCCTCCTTCGAAAGCACCTTTCAAAGCAGTGACCTATACCAACAAAGGCATGAGAACACCACTATTTGTAAGTTCTCCTCTAAGCCACATGCCATCCTGACTTGTAATTAGATAACCATTTCTTCAATGTCATAGTCAAAATCCTGAAATTCCCCTCCCCCAGCAGTCTGGGTGTTCTACACCCAATGGACTGCAGCAATTCAAGAAAGTGGCTCACCACTACCTTCTGAAAGGGCAATGAGGGATGAGCAACAAACGCTTGCCTTACCATTGACACTGACATCCCATGAAAGAATAATAAACAAAACCAGTATTGCTTGGAAAGGAGGACAATAGTTAACTGAAACTTACTTTATTTAACTGAACAAATATGTACCACGTGTCTAACATGAGTCAGTTGAGATGCTTTGTGCCCTGTCATATTAGAATGACAGATTAAAGAGAGAAATGGTTTCTTCCTGGAGAATATTCCATCACACTTCCAGATTGTGTCTTGTTTTGGATAGGTTTTGAGGAGTCAGGAGATGAGTTACTCGCCACAGAATTTCCAGTTTGTGACTTGCTCTTGTAGCCACAGTATTTATATGATTGGCCCAGTTCAGTTTCTGGTCAATGGTAACTCCATGGAGTCAATGTGAAGACAGGGCTTCATTTCCACATGGACTGTGCGGTGGTCATCCTGCTGATAATGTCATGGATAGATACATCTGTGACAGGTAGATTGGTGAGGCTGAGGTCAAGTAGGTATTTCCTTCTTGTTGGTTCCCCCACTGTCTGCTACAGACACTGCCTGATAAATATGTACTTCAGCATCCAGCTAGCTTAGCCAGTAGTGGTGCTACTAAGCCACTCTTGGTGATGGGCATTAAAGTCTTCCACCCAAAGTACATTCTGTGTCCTTTCTACCCTCATAGAATTGTGAAAGCACAGACCCCTATAGTGCAAAAGGAGGTCAATCAGCCCATCAGGTCCGCACCGACTCTCCGACAGAGCATCTTACCCAAGCCATATTCCCGTAACCCCATGTATTTACCCTGCTAATCCCCCTGACCTCACATCTTGGGACACTAAGGAGTAATTTACCATGGCCAATGCACCTAACCTGCATATCTTTCGACAATGGGAGGAAACCGGAGCACCCGGAGGAAATCCACGCAGACATGCAAACTCCAGACAGACAGTCACCCAAGGCTGGAATCAAACCTGGGTCCCTGGCACTGTGAGGCATCAGTGCTAACCACTGTGCCATCATGCCACCTCTATGCTTCTTCCAAGTGGTATTGAATATGGAGAAGTACTGACTTATCAGCTGAGGGAGGGTGGTAGTTGGTAATTAGCAGGAAGTTTCCTTCCTGCTAATTAACCGGCGGCACGGTAGCACAGTGGTCAGCACTGCTGCTTCACAGCTCCAGGGTCCCGGGTTCGATTCCCGGCTCGGGTCACTGTCTGTGTGGAGTTTGCACATTCTCCTCGTGTCTGCGTGGGTTTCCTCCGGGTGCTCCGGTTTCCTCCCACAGTCCAAAGATGTGCGGGTTAGGTTGATTGGCCAGGTTAAAAATTGCCCCTTAGAGTCCTGGGATGTGTAGGTTAGAGGGATTAGCGGGTAAATATGTGGGGGTAGGGCCTGGGTGGGATTGTGGTCGGTGCAGACTCGATGGGCCGAATGGCCTCCTTCTGCACTGTAGGGTTTCTATGATTTCTATGAACCTGATGCCAAGAGATTTCATGGGATCCAGAGTCAATGTTGGAGATTCCCAAGGCAACTCCCTCACAATTGTACACCACTATGTCACTGCCTCTTCTGAATCAGTCCTGGTAGGACAGGATATACTCAAGTTGTATATAGGACAGTATCTGTAAGGTACCGTCCTATATACAACTTGAGTATATCAATAAGTATGACTATGTCAGTCTGTGGCTTGATGAGTCTTAATCTGTGGGCCAGCACTCCCAAATTTGGCACAAGCCCCAGATATTAGTAAGGAGGACTTAGTGGGGTTGATTGGACACAGTGTGCCATTGTCTTGCTGGTATCGAGGTGCTCCATATAATTTCATTTCTTTTTGACTTTTCATTGGTGGCTTGATACAACGGAATGGCCTGCTAGGCTATTTCAGAGGGCAGCTCTGACAAAGGGTCATCCAGACTCAAAATGTTGGCTCTATTCTCGCTTCACAGATGCTGTCAGACCTGTTGAGATTTTCCAGCATTTTCTGTTTTTATTTCAGAGGGCAGTTATCTGTCAATCACATTGCTGTGGGTTTGGAGTCGTATCTCGGACACATCAGGTAAGGACAGCAGAATTTCTTCCCTAAAATTAATTGGTGAACCAGATAATATAACAATCTGATAATTTTATGGTCACCATTAAATTCCAGAGTTATTAATGAAATGTAAATTCCACTTGCAACCATGGTGGGATTTGAACCCATGTCCTCGAGCACTAGCCTGGGCCTCAAGATTACCAGTCCAGTGATATAACCACTACGCCACTACAATGCAAAATGAACATATGCTTAGAATGATTTGTTATTAAGAATCAGTTCCCTGACTCAACAAATTCATTTGTTAGGAAAGAACATGGAATATTAACTTGATCGATGTTCTCTATTCCTAAGTATCTTTGCGCTTCAGGAGAATAATGAAAATGTAATAATCAAATTAAGTAATTTATTTTTCAGATTAATATCTAAAAGTGGGAGTTTATCACCATTTTGCAAAACATTTATATGCAGAGGCACAAGGCTAACACTAACATCCTGTGCTAACTGATATGCAGATTTACCCCTCAGGAAAAGGTAACCTGGCAACCATCTCAATGGTTCACATTGCGGATTTTCCCATACACAGAAACTATGGAGGTAAATGTGACATGTCCCAAGGGTTGTGCATCTCTATTTATACAGTGACCTCTATTATTACAGTTAAAATATCTCACAACCCTTTTTCAATATATTTAGCTTGCATTGCATACATGCACCAACCTTTTTCTGTACGCATATTCTGTCTATTCTACCTACATATCAAATTGAGTGTCAAAATTATAATGATCTCTAATTATAGTTAACGGAAATTCAATTAGAGAAACCATTAGCATCATGCTGGTTGTGACGTAATGACGAGCAATTCAATTTATAAAGTTGCTCTTCAAGTAGAGGTGTGCAGTGAACCAAGCATAAACCAATTGATGTAATGAGAATCCTTCCAGTTCAGACACATTAGACAAGGAGCATAACTTGGATTTGAAAGTTCAATCCTGGCCCAGTTCTTCTCAAGAGTTTTTTTTTGCAGATTGCAAGAATGTTTTGAACCAGGTGCCATCAGCTGCTGAACACTGATGTGGAGATGCCGGCGTTGGACTGGGGTAGGCACAGTAAAAAGTCTCACAACACAAGGTTAAAGTCCAACAGGTTATGAGGCGAGATTGGGTAAACTGGGGTTGTTCTCCCTGGAAAGACGGAGGATGAGGGGTGACCTAATAGAGGTGTATAAAATTATGAAGGGCATAGATAGGGTGAACAGTGGGAAGCTTTTTCCCAGGTCGGAGGTGACGAACACAAGGGGTCACGGGTTCAAGGTGATGGGGGCAAGGTTCAACACAGATGTCAGGGGGACATATTTTACACAGAGGGTAGTGGGGGCCTGGAATGCACTGCCAAGCAAGGTGATTGAGGCGGACACGCTGGGATCGTGATAGTCACATGAACAGACTGGAAATAGAGGGATACAAACAAATGGTCTAGTTGGGCACATGAGCGGCGCAGGCTTGGAGGGCCGAAGGGCCTGTTCCTGTGCTGTATTGTTCTTTGTTCTTTGTTTATTTGGTAGCACGAGCTTTCGGAGCGCTGCTTCTTCATCAGGCGAGTGGAGAATTGGGTTCACAAACAGAGCATATATAGACACAGACTCAACTGCAAGATAATGGTTGGAATGCGAGTCTTAACAGGTAATCAAGTCTTTACAGGTGCAGACAATGCGAGTGGAGAGAGGGTTAAGCACAGGTTAAAGAGATGTGAATTGTCTCAAGCCAGGACAGTTAGTAAGATTTTGCAAGCCCAGGCAACTTGTGGGAGTCACAGGTAGTGTGACATGAACCCAGATCCCGGTTGAGGCCATCCTCATGTGTGCAGAACTTGGCTATCAGTTTCTGCTAAGCGATTCTGCATTGTCATGTATCATGAAGGCTGCCTTGGAGAATGCTTATCTGAAGATCAGAGGCTGAATGCCCTTGATTGCTGAAGTGTTCCCCAACAGGAAGGGAACACCCCTGCCTGGTGATTGTCGAGCGGTATCCATCCACCTCTTGTCGTAGCATCTGCATGGTCTCGCCAATGTACCATGGCTCGGGACATCCTTTCCTGCAAAGTATCAGGTAGACAACTTTGGTCGAGTCACAAGAGTATGTGCCGTGTATGGTGGATGGTGTTCTCACGTGAGATGATGGCATCCGTGTTGATGATCCGGCATGTCTTGCAGAGGTTGCTTTGGCAGGGTTATGTGGTGTCGTGGTCACTGTTCTTCTGAAGGCTGGGTAGTTTGCTGCGAACAATGGTCTGTTTGAGATTACACAGTTGTTTGAAGGCAAGTGGTAGGGGTGTGGGGATGGCCCTGACGTGATGGTCATCTTCATCAATGACATGCTGAAGGCTCCGAAGAAGATATCGTAGCTTCTCCGCTCCGGGGAAGTACTGGACGGCGAAGGGTACTCTGTCCGTCGTGTTGCGTGTTTGTCTTCTGAGGAGGTCAGTTTTTCGCTGTGGCGCGTCGGAACTGTTGATCGATGAGTCGAGCACCATATTCTGTTTTTACGAGGCCGTCTTTCAGCATCTGTAGGTGTCTGTTGCGCTCCTCCTCATCTGAGCAGATCTTGTCTATACGGAGGGTTTGTCTGTAGGGGATGGCCTCTTCAATGTGTTCAGGCTGGAAGCTGGAGAAATGGAGCATCATTAGGTTATCCGTGGGCTTGCGGTACAGTGAAGTGCTGAGGTGACCGTCCTTGATGGAAATGCGTGTGGCCAAAAATGCAACCGATTCTTGAGAGTAGTCCATGGTGAGTCTGATGGTGGGATGGAACTTGTTAATGTCATCATATAGTTGTTTCAGTGATTGTTCATCATGAGTCCAAAGGAAGAAAATGTCATCGACGTATCGAGTGTATAGCGTTGGTTGAAGTTCCTGTGTGGTGAAGAGGTCTTGTTCGTACCTGTGCATGAAGAGGTTGGCATACAAATTTGGTCCCCATGGCTGTTCCATGTGTCTGGATGAAGAACTGGTTGTTGAAGGTGAAGATGTTGTGGTCCAGGATGAAGCAGATGAGTTAGAGAATTGCATCCGGAGATTGGCAGTTGTCGGCGTTGAGTACTGAGGCAGTTGCAGTAATGCCATCATTGTGGGGAATACTGGTGTAGAGTGCCGAGACATCCATTGTGACGAGGAGTGTTCCTGGTTCAACTGCCCCATAGGTGCTAAGTTTTAGTAAGAAGTCCATAGTGTCGCAACAGAAGCTGGGGGTTCCTTGTATGATGGGTTTCAGGATACCCTCAATGTAGCCGGAGGAGTTCTCACACAGGGTCCCATTGCCTGATACGATGGGACGGCTGGGTGTATTGGCCTTGTGTATCTTCAGGAGGCAGTAGAGATCTCCAACGCAGGGAGTACGTGGGATAAGAACACGGATGGTGCTCTGAAGGTCCGGATCAAAGATCTTGATCAGTCTGTTGAGTTGGCAGGTGTGTTCATTGGTTGGATCTGCGGGGGTAACTGTCTGTAGTGTTCCTTGTTGTTCAGTTGTTGGCACACTTCTTTGCAGTAATCCATTCTGTTCAGTATGGCGGTGGCCCCTCCTTTGTCTGCTGGTTTGATGACAATGTTGCGGTTGGCCTTGAGAGCACGGTGGCGTTGCGTGGTGCTTGGGTGACGTTCGGGGCTGTCTTGTGAGTGCGGCTAATGAATCTGGCATTGACGCACCTCCTAACAGCTCGGGTATACATGTCGAGTCGAGGGCAGTGGCCTTCCAAAGGTGTCCAATTCGACTCTTTCCTCTTCGGTGCTGCATCGGGGATCTCTCTGTCGGCTGTTCCAGTTCACTGGCTGTCTCATTGGGTTCGCTGTTAGCCTCTTGGGGTTCGTGGAAGAACTCCCGGAGCCTCAGTTGCCTGATGAATTTCTCTGTGTCCGCTGCGAGACTGATGGGGTCCATTTTGGTGGTGGGACAGAAATTGAGCCCTCGGCTGAGAACTTCGATTTCGTCTGGCTGAAGTGTATAGTCTGGCAAGTTGACAATGGACTTCCCTGCAGTGGTACTGTTTTCTACTGTGGTACCGGGGGAGGCTTGGTTGCTGCAGGTGATGATGCTGAGTTTCCTGATGGCGTAGTTCCGTTGTCCCGTCTGCTTGGCAGTGTTTCGCAGCTGGTCTGCGTCCTGAGCGCAAGTTGAGAATATGGACTCACTCTTGGTTTCCAGGTTAAGGCGTTAGCTGTAGAGCTGGTGTATGAGGTGACTGAGGAGTGTGAGAGAGATGCGACGGCAAAGTCTCTCAGCATAGTCTGTGTTATAGGTTGACCTGAGGGGGTTCGTGATCGGTAGTCCTTTCGGTATCATGTCTGCTTTCTTGCATCTTTGGAAAACTTGATGTCTGTGTCTATATGCGCGATCTTCATGGAGATCCTCTCCACTTTGAGCCAGCAGTTTATGGTGTCGGTGGTAGTCATAATGTGGAGATCATGGTACATGGTACATACTCTTGCGACTCGGCCAACGTTGTCTACCTGATACGCTGCAGGAAAGGATTCCCGAGCCATGGTACATTGGGGAGACCATGCAGACGTTACGACAATGGATGAATGGACACCGCTCGACAATCACCAGGCAGGAGTGTTCCCTTCCTGTCGGGGAACACTTCAGCAGTCAAGGGCATTCAGCTTCGGATCTTCAGATAAGCATTCTCCAAGGCGGCCTTCAAGACACACGACAACGCAGAATCACTGAGCCAAGTTGGCTATCACTGATAGCCAAGTTCGGCACACATGTGGACAGCCTCGACCGGGATCTTGGGTTCATGTCACACTATCTGTAACTCCCACAACTTGCCTGAGCTTGCAAAATCTCACTAACTGTCCTGGCTTGAGACAATTCACACCGCTTTAACCTGTGCTAAACCCTCTCTCCACTCACATTGCTTGCACTTGTAAAGTCTTGATTATCTGTTAAGACTCGCATTCCAACCATTATCTTGTTATTGAGTCTGTGTCTATATATGCCCTGTTTGTGAACCCAACTCTCCACTCACCTGATGAAGGGGCAGTGCTCCGAAAGCTCGTGCTACCAAATAAACCTGTTGGACTTTAACCTGGTGTTGTGAGACTTCTTACTGCTGAACACTGAGGAACATCAGGAAGAAGCCAGTCAAGTCCTCAGGAAATGGGTTGTGCTAATCTAAAGAAGAGATCATTCAGCCCACTAAGTGGATAATTCTGTCAAGTGTGACTTTTTGTCACCATTTCAGACTCATTACACACAAAAAGGGGCAAATTGTGACTGGCACGGGTGGCAGTGGGCGGCATGGTGGCACAGTGGCTTGGGTAACTGTATGGAGTCTGCACATTCTCCTCGTGTCCGCATATACTCCGGTTTCCTCCCATAGGCCGAAAGACCTGCTGGTTAGGTGCTGTGGCCATGCTAAATCCTCCCTCAGTGTACCCGAACAGACACCAGAATTTGGCAATACAGGATTTTCACAGTAACATCATTGCAGTGTTAATGTAAGCCTACGTGTGACACTAATAAATAAACTTCAAACTGCCAAGAAGTGTGTTGTGCCATTTTTATGTCAATAGGAAAACATTTCTGCCCACTGATGGTCTGCAGAGGTTTTTGCACACAAGTTTCCTATTGCATTTGAATTTGCGTGTGATTTCTGTAAATCCCATGCAAATTTGATGCAGCGTATGGAGTGCATTGATATAAGAGTGCAGCCCATAAAATAAAAGTTCTGACCCAATACCTCAGCAGCAGTCTGGAGAACAGATAAGTAAGGGAAGAGCTCAACCCACCACTGACTCTTGAATAATTTCACTGTGTGTCTCAAAGTTTTCCTCATGCTTCGCATGGACATCTACTGAGGGAACAGTTGGCAACACAGCCAAACAAAGAGACAGGAATCGCCAGGTGGAAAAATGCTATAACTTAATCAACTCAGGTAATAAAGTCCTCCTTGAAGAAACTTGTCACTAGGAAACTCAGACTGCTTGACCTCTATGACAGACATGCCACTAATGCCATGAGGACAAAGGTGCCACTAGCATGAAGTGCTAATTTTCTCACCCCATAAGACCGCAGACCAGTACTGCAAGAAGTTTAGTGAGCTGACAGGGACTGGCAAGCTATCCTATGCCTGCTATAAATGTGGAGACTTCTGTATGCGCCACTATTTTTAACCTAACAGTTACAATTAGGGTTCTATATGTATATAGATACTGGAAACAGGCAGGATATTGCTCATTCATTTGCCATTCTGACTGAAAATTGCATCAGGTGGAATTTGGGAGCGGAAGAGTGCCTCGATTTTCAGCTTCCAACTTTCCATTTTTGCAGGTGACAACGTTTGAGCTCCATGGTATAACATGCTTTCTCTTTAGTTTATCCTCGAAATGGCAAGGGATATTCTTTTTTGCTCATCCCCAGTTGCCCTGAAGAACATGGGTCGCATTTTGGCCAGACAGGATAGGCCAAGGTGGCGACTTGAAGCACATTGATCAAACAGTTGGATTTTTTACAACAATCTGGCTGTTTACTTGTTCAGTTTCACAACTTGTCAAGGTAAGATCTGAATTCTTAACCTCTGCATTGCTAATCCAGTACGATGACCAGTCAGCTATCAAATAGTTACCCTCAAATCAGATCAGTAATATAATTCAGGAATTCTTTCAAAACTTACAAAAAAAGGCAGCCTAGAAAGCTTCATTGATTAAAGAGTCGAAACATATTTATTGGAAAGATGGGGAGCGGTGGGAGGGCGCGCAAATGGAATAGCATGCTGCTGAAAATGTAAGATAAACACAACTCAGATTAGGAAGTGTAGACCAACCAATTCTGGCCCTAAAATGTTAGAATTTTAAAATAACAAGCAAATGAAGAAAGGAAAATTAAACTGGGAATCTTGAAAAAAGAAAAATAAGAAATAACCATTAAACAAGGTGGGGGAGGTAGGGCGAATATGGATATTAACATAGCTGACACTGAAAAATATTACAGTAAGGCATTTATTATGGTGAAGGATTGTAGGTTCTTTCTGGATGGATGAGCTAGAATAGGACAAATGGTCATTTTCATTCTGTATCTATCATGATCTTATAAGCAACTGCCAAAAGTTATTTTTCATGAGCAAGAAAATTACAATCAATCGCATGGAAACGTCAACTGGATAAGACAGTCCATTAAATTTGTGAACAACCCAAAGAGGGTTGTAATTGATATTTTCCAGCAATTGATTCCACAGATCACAATTATTTATCTTTTACTCTCTAGGTATCTCCCGGCCATGCATAGAATTAGTCAATGTAACATGTTCAACTTTCTCTCTTCACTATTCATCTCTTGAAAATAGTGACTGAAGTTAATGTCTTCATGAATTAACCTCAATAATAAATGTTAGCAGATTACCTGAACTGCTGCATTACTGGTGAACTGGAACCATAAGACATGTAAGTCATCATAATCAACCCAGTGCTTTCCACATTCAACATCCACAAATGCACATTTTAATAACGAAAATTTATTATCATTAGGAAAGGATACAGCAATTGTGCTGTTCCTAGTCCAAGGAAACTGAGACTAATTATAGCATGCGGATTACCATCCCAAATTACATCAGGCAACTTCGTACAGAAATCAAACCTGTGGCAAGATAGCTGTGGTTGCAATCATCTCAGCCATAGGCCATTACTGGAGGAGTTCCTCAGGGTAGTGTCTGAGGTTCAATCTTCTTCAGCTGCTTCAGCAATGACCTCCATTATATCATCAGAAGTAGAGATATTCATTGATGATTGCAGAGTGTTTGGGACCATTTGCAACTCCTCAGATACTGGAGCAGTCTGTGTTTCTATGCAGCAAGACCTGGACAGCATCCAAATGTAGACTGAAAAGTGGCAAACAACATTTGCATCACACAAGTGCCAGGCAATAATGACCATCCTTAACAAGAAGGAACTAACCACTTCCCTTTGACATTCAATAACTGAATTCCTTACCATCAAAACCCTGGGTGGGGGGAGAGGGGGGTCATCATTGATCGGAAATTTAATTTGAGCATCCACATAAATAATGTGTCTATATGAACAGGTCAGAGGTTGGTTATTCTATGACAAGTGACTCACTTCCTGATTTCTCCAAATCCTTTCCAGCATCTACATAATCACACTCAGATGAGTGCAGCTCCAACTAAATTCAAGAAGCTCTGCACCATCCAGGATAAAGCAGTCTACTTGACGAGGAGCCTATAAAACTATCTCAAACTCTATCCTTTACCAGTGTACTGTGGTGTGCTCAACCACAAGGTACATTGTAGGATCCCGCCAAGCACTTGCCAAACTGATGACCTCCGCCGCCTAGAAGAACAAGGGAAGCGGACATAAGAAATAGGAGCAGGAGTAGGCCAATTGGCCCCACAAACCTGCTCCGCCATTCAGTAAAATCATGGCTGAACTGATTTATGGTCTTAACTCCACTTTCCAGCCTGTCCATCCTCATAACCTTTGACTCCCATGTAAATCAAGAACCTGTCCAACTTAGACTTGAATATACACAGTAGCCCAGCCCTAACTGCTCTTTAGGGTGGAAAATGTTGAAGACGAATCACCCTCTGAGGAAAAAAGTTCCTCTTCATCTCCAGCTTTAATGGAGATTCCTAATTATAAAATTGTGCCCCCTAGTTGTAGATTTCCCTACAAATGGAAACATCCTCTCAACTTCTTACAGATTATTCATTTTACTTGTTTTTATTGTTTTGCAAAGTTCAAACAATGTTGTATTCTTAAAATGGCTTGAGAGAATTTATTTTTCAAAATTTTACAACACCTATCTTTTTCAAAAGATGGAAATTTGTCCCGTTCAGTTTGTCTACATCAATAGAAATTTTAGTTTACTAATTGATGTGCAGATATATATTTGTATTGTAACCAATCATTTCTGTTTCCGAATTATCCTCCTCACTAGTAAGGAAAACACTTGTTCCGACTTCATCGGCATTCTGTTTTTCTGTTATTTTCCAGCGCAGGCACGGTAGCACAGTGGTAGGGCGGCACGGTAGCACAGTGATTAGCACTGCTGCTTCACAGCTCCAGGCACCTGGGTCCGATTCCCAGCTTGGGTCACTGACTGTGTGGAGTTTGCACATTCTCCTCGTGTCTGCATGGGTTTCCTCCGGGTGCTCCGGTTTCCTCCCACAGTCCAAAGATGTGCAGGTTAGGTTGATTGGCCATGCTAAAAATTGCCCCTTAGTGTCCTGAGATGTGTAGGTTAGAGGGATTAGCGGGTAAATATGTAGGGATATGGGGGTAGAGCCTGGGTGGGATTGTGGTCGGTGCAGACTCGATGGGACAAATGGCCTCCTTCTGCACTGTAGGGATTCTATGAACCTTCTATTCTATCTATCCTGTTGATCGACTCAGAATCCCATGTACTTCAATAAGATTATCTCTCATCCATCTAAACTCCAATGAGTATAAATCCAACCTGCTTAACATTTCCTCATAAGATAACCCATTCATCCCAGGAATCAGCTGAGTGAACCTTCTTTGAACTGCTTCCAATGGAAGTATATTCCTCCTTAAATAAGGGGACCAAAACTGTACACAGTGCTCTAGGTATGGTCTCACCACTGCCCTATATAGTTGTGGCAATACTTCCATACAGCATCTCCTTTCAATAAAGGCCAAAATTTCACTTGTCTTCCTAATTACTTGCTATATCAACATGCTAGCCCTTTGCAATTCATGTACTAGTGTATCCAGATCCTTCTGTACCATAGAGTTCTGCAGTTTCTCTCCATGTAAATAATACTCTGCTTTTCTATTTTTCCATCTAAAGTGGACAACCTCACATTTTCCCGCATCATACATCACCTGTCATATTTTTGCACTCACCTAACCTACCCATATCTCTTTGCAGACTTTTGTATCCTCTTCACAACTTACTTTCCTACCTAGCTTTGGATCATCAGCAAATTTGGCAACACTACGCCTGATCCCTTCATCCAAGTCATCAATATAGACCATAAGGAGTTGAGGTCTCACCACTGATCCCTGTGGCACTCTGCTCGTTACAGATTGTCAAGCTTAAAATGACCCATTCATCTCTGTTTTCTGTTAGCCAGCCAAACCCTTATCCATATAATCCCCAACACAGAGGTAGATCTCCTTCAAGTCAGACACCATATTGGAAATATATTGCTGTCCTTCATCGCTGTTACAATCCTGGATCTTTCTCCCTCACAGCACTGTTTGGTGCACCTTTACCATGTACCGCAGACCTTCAAGATAAAGTGATTTACTAATCACTTGGGCTAAAGATTGAATCTTAACTGATCACTTCTTTCAAAAATCTCTAAACTAGGGCTTAAGCATTATTTAACAAAGTCAATACCAGTAGAGCAAATATCTGAGATGATTAATATATAATTCTGTTGTCGTGACTGGTCTAGAGAGATGCATAGCTTTTAATGAGCACTGAAATTATAGTTGATTTTAAGATCAAGAGGGAGTGAAAACAAATATAACAATTAAAAATTATATCGACACTATAAAATAAGAGCTTTGCTGAAAAGAAATTAGGATTCTATAGATGGTATAGAATAGAATGTTCCTCAATATATCAAACAATATATGATGTCTCGGAAAATTGTGCTTAATGCCTCATTTAAAAGCTGTTCCTTATTTACTGTAGAAATAAACCTGGCCATGTGAACCACTCTAGTAGATTTAGAATTTTAGTGTCTTCCCAAAATGAGAGGTGAGAGAGGGTAATTGAGGTTAAATTGCTAAAAATATGAGACCCGATTCCAACCCGCCGCAAATGTGTCCATTTATGGTTTACCATAGTGACCCAGTCTGGCAACATGGGTCTGTGATTTTAATACGTTAATGAGACTTTGTTGTCCAGGTTTCGGGAGACAGTTTTTTATTATTGATTCATCGGACATGGGTGTTGCTGGCTGGCCGGCATTTATTGCCCATCCCCACTTGTCCTTGAACTGAGTGGCTTGCTGGGCCATTTCAGTGGGCAGTTGAGAGTCAACCACATTGCTGTGGCTCTGGAGTCAAATGTAGGCCAGGCCAGGTCAGGACAGTAGATTTCCTTCTCTAAAGGACATTAGTGAACCAGATGGGTTTTTCTGACAATTGACAATCATTTCATAGTCATCAGTAGATTTTTAATTCCAGGTGTTTTTGATTGAATTCAAATTCCACCACCTGCCATGGCGGGATTCAAACCCAGTTCCCAGAACATTAGTTGAGTTTCTGGATTAGTCTAGTGATAATACCACTAGGCCATCACCTCCTGGCTAATTTAATGGCTTTAAGGCTGCAGGTTATGTTTCCCAGGGTTTGGTAACCCAGCACTAAAGGGAGGTGGGAGCTGCGAAATCCAGTGAAAAGTGTTTTGTAGAGCACTTCATGTGGCCCAGCAGGAGTAGTGTTTCCCTCAGCCCCTCAAGCATTATTTTTGTCACAATACTTTTAACCTCTCAATTGACAGACATCGCGCAGCCCTGCGATTCATCCCCATCTGCTATGTCTGTCTGACCCACAAGTACTCCGTCCTTCTCCCCATTGCTTTCTGTGTAGTATAATGGGTTAATAATTACATTAGCGATGTGTACCATGATGTATCCATGATATCAGCTGTCGTGTGCTCGAAACTTGGTGGAGAACATACAAAAATATTTATCTTGTATATAAGGTAGTTTTGAAGTAACCGAGTTATTCATGGTAACAGCGAAACCATCCCGGTATAGGTTAGGCAACGTGACTCACACACTAAACACCTCAAGCAGTTTATTTTGCTGAAAAAAATAATGGACAAGTCCCTGATCTTTGCAAACAGAAAAAACGTGTACACACATTGTGCCTGTTTTAGCTAAACAAAGTAAGTGACACCCATTCACAGAGTCATACCCCAGGGCAATATCTTGTCCAATCAGAGTCAAGATGCCTAGTTTAAATGTCAATGGTTGGCAGTTATCTGACAGTCCCCTTCAACTGGAGCATTCTCCATGGCAATGCTGCTACCAATCAGAGTCTACTTGCCAGCATTCTTTTCTTGTACAGTAGTTGTTGAATCATAGAATTCCTACAATGCAGAAGGAGGCTATTCGGCCCGTCGAGTCTGTGCCAACTCTCTGTCAGAGCATCACCCCCTGCTCTATTCTCATAACCCCACACATTTATCCCACTAATCCCCCTAACCTACCCATTGTTGGACACTCAGGGGCAATTTAGCATGGCCAATTCACCTAACCTGCAAATCTTTGGACTGTGGGAGGAAACCGGAGCACCCGGAGGAAACTCACGCAGACACGGGGAGAACGTGCAAACTCCACACAACAGGATGTCTGTCTTCTAAATATTTCCAGGTTGCAGGCACTGACAGGTGTCCCTGCACTCTCCCCACCGCTCCTTAAATATTGGGGTATCATTTTTGTTTTGTCAACATTTGAGAGAGGAAAGAGTCTGAAAGTAAAATGAGAGATTCAGGGTAAACATGTTATCACCATCAACATGTAAGTAATCTGAATATTGTTACACATTGTTATGTTGTCTGGTCCAGTTCAGAGTTGTAATTTGATTCCTTGTTGCATAGCTCCGCGTATTGTTGACTCTTTATTCCTCATGCGATCCTAATCGTGCTGTTTCTCATTCCCAATGTGGAAATGAAATAGGATGATATGCCTCTGACCATCAGTAATAACAGAACAGTGGAAACACTGAATAGAAAATACATACCACAGAAATCGGGGATCTGTAAGGGATTGAACCATCCATTTTTTGCGGGGAGGCGGTGGTGGGGGGAATGAGTCCAGACAAGAGGTGAACATTGAATACGTGAGTACAACTTAGGGAGACACTCAAATTAAGAAATGTTTTAAACTGTCATGTTTCTTGTGTAAAGGTAGGTCAGAGACTGAAATGAGTTTCAGCTATCAAAATGATTAAGTACATGCTTCTTAGGTTTGTCGCATTAAGATTCCCTATTGGGGTGAATTGTGGACACGGAGGCCATTTATTAGCTATGTTCAGTGCAAGTCCTTATGGACTATCTAATGGAGATGTGTGCTCATTTTAAAAAAATGCTCATCAGATAGAACAGAGAACGATTTAGCTGCAAATATAGGCCTGGAGTTTTGTCTACACTTGAGGCCAGGTATACTCATAACCTATGTGTAAACTAACTAAAAACATTTGTGGTTGAATTCTCCCATTTTCAGGCTATGTACTCCTGCCAATATGAAAATGGGAGTGATTTGCGCTGGCACTGTAAAGTATAAGTTTATTTATTATTTATTAGTCACAAGTAAGGCTTACATTAACACTGCAATGAAGTTACTGTGAAATTCCCTTAGTAGCCATACTCCGGGACCTGTTCCTGCACCTAACCAGCACGTCTTTCAGACTGCGGGAGGAAACCAGAGCACCTGGAGGAACCCCACGCAGATACGAGGAGAACATGCAAACTCCACACAGAGAGTGACCCAAGTCGAAAATCGAACCCGCTAACCACTGTGCCACCGTCCTGCCCCCTAAGAGGCAGCAGTGTTCATCACTGTGCCACCGTGCCGCCCTCTAAGAGGCAGCAGTGTTCATCACTGTGCCACCGTGCCGCCCTCTAAGAGGCAGCAGTGTTCATCACTGTGCCACCGTGCCCCCCCCTAAGGATTGGGAGCGTCAATCAGATGGGATTCACCCAGCTGATAGACGCAATTATGTGCATCCCACGATTGGTATTGGCCAGCCAGTGGTGCTTGATTACCGTGGTTGCAATTAGTCTGATTGGTTCCCTTCCACCCCCAAAACCACAAGGGAGCACCAGCCACCTCTCAGCAAAGAAGGGCATCCTTCCCACAACCACTCAAACAAAGGGTCAACCATCGTGGCCCCTCACTACACCACCCAGACAGAAGAGTGACCTGACCTGAACCCCTTCCTCAAGCCCCCCCTCACCCTTCAGACCCCCTTCCTCCACACACCCACACTCAGCACCCCTCTCCTTCAGATCCTCACTCAGGCACCCCCTTCAGGTCACACGCCTCGGCAATGCCAACGGTGCACTGCCCCCAGAACCCTGGCACTAACACCCTGGCATGGTTCCTTGGGCCCTGAGGTGGGGGTCAAGAGGTAGGTCTAGTGGCCATTTGCCTATCTGCCGCTGCCAGGCCGCAGACAGATGGTCCCCCAAATGTCCTGTGGGTTGGGTGGGCTCGGGCTGGGAGCAATTTGCCATTCTCCCCTGGGCACATGACTGAACTTCTTTTGCAGCCCTGCCAGACCTGAGGATCACCCCAGGCGTGGCAGTAGGTGAATAGCGAGAGCCATTTTGAATTGGGCTTCAAGCCTGCTAATTATATTTAAAATAGTGAACTTGAATACGCATCGAGTTCCCACCCGCTATTGGCAGGAACCTAATCGTGGCTGGCAGCGCAGCCTGGACAGACCGCAACTGTTTGGCGACTGGCGCGGGACCCATTTTTCTGCCGACTCCCAATTCTCTGACCCATTGCGATTCTCACTAGGAGCTGGAGACCTGGAGAATCCATCCCCCCCCCCCACCCGCCTCCCCTCACCCCCTCCACGCCCCCAACTGTGTGCTGAGCCATCATAGTAGCATTAATCAGGTTCACTGTGAGCTAAATTCACGAGTTAAGAATCTGAAGAGATTGTTGAAAGGTTGCTTGATCCTTGCAAAGCTACAGCTCCATTCCCCGCCATAGTTAATTCTAAGAAAAGGCAATGCAATAACAGAGTTTCCTAGCCATGACGATAAAGACCGAAAGGTCCGTTGGAGAAATGCTTCCCCTGACTTCAAGAACTTGTTACTGTTCTTCTTGATAATAAAAGCAATATTGAGCATGCCTATGAGGGCATGGTGAGTTCATAGGGGAGAGAGAGCAAAGGAGAAAAATAGTCAATACTATCATTGTTAACACATCTGACTGTTTATATGGCAATTTAAACTAGCCATTCCATATGTGTTCTGGTGATTAGCTATTGTCTTCATCAATAGCTAATCACAATAATATGCCTGGAAAATCAAATTGAACAGTAATGGATTTTAAATACATATTTTCAAAGATAGAAGAAAGCTTGCAGCAACTTGCCAATTTGATAGATTGTTAAGAAATGTCAGGTCTTACATGTCTGAAATAAACTGCACAGGATGCCTGAGATTTCTATACACACACATTTATTTTATCTGCAAATAACAACCCATCCGTTATCTTTCGAAAGAAGCTTAGCTACAGGATTGGTAAAAAAAAGAGCCTGAAAATTGGAATGTGTGGCGCAAACCTATCGAACCCTTAAAGAATACTGACCATTTTTGAATAAAGACATTGGGCATTTTGTAAATTTTCTTGCGGGACAAGGCGGCACACAATCCAAGGGAGCAGGAACTAACTGAAGAGAGACCTGCATAAGAATAAGAAATAGGAGCAGGAGTAGGCCATCTAGCCCCTCGAGCCTGCCCCGCCATTCAATAAGATCATGGCTGATCTGACGTGGATCAGTACCACTTACCCGCCTGATCCCCATAACCCTTAATTCCCTTACCGATCAGGAATCAATCCATCCATCCATCCGCATGACTGCATGTCCCCAAGGAGGACACATTGTTGGCCATTATTGGGATGGTCATTGCTCAGGCTGTGCTTAGAGGTAGGACTGAAACTATTAAAGATGGTGGCATTCTCTTTTCTAATCCTCATCCTTACATCTCACTTCTACTACATTCTACAGTCTCTTCTGACCCACAGTCTGCAGGTGGCGGAAGCATAGAGCCATTTACAATGTCAACTTTCTATAAACTCAGACTGCTGCCAACATAGATATGGATTAGAATGTGCAAAGGAACAATCATGCAATCTTTTCTCCATTGGATGACGAGGATTTGAATATCGCTGAAAAGAGGCACATATTTGCTATATATTTAAGTGGCTGCAGGTTGCTTTAAAAGCTAATCACATGATTTGATGGTGATGTCATTCGGGTGCTGCAGAGGCTGCTGTTTTATTTTCAGGTTGTACTTTGTATACGAGTTCCTTCAATAAATCTGCTGTTTTCAGTTTGAATCTACATTTGCAAACCATATCTTTCTCTTGGTGTGTAAAACCCACAACCCCTAACATGGTTAGAATATTACAGTATTACCAAAGATTTTTGTCTTGCATTCATCAGGATAAACACTAAATTGCCAAATTTCAAACAACCTTCTGCTGTATAAGTTGCTGTGACCACATCAAGTTCTGTTCTATGAAGCAACTGATTATTAGGATTGGTGAGGCATTGTACAGGAGGGTGATAATGGCTTTGTGGAGCTTCCTCTCTCAGGATGAAAGCATTCACTTTCCTGACGTTGCCACTCTGCCAGTGCTTGCTCTTGCCTGACAGTCAGCCAGCCCAACTTGCTGCTGCCTATGCTGTGATTGTGAAATCCACAAATGGGCCTTCCAGGGCTAGAGGTGCTCGAGATTACCTTCCAGGGTCATCCACAGACTCCACTGTAAGTCTTCCACCAGCCATGTACAGCCACTAAGGTAGCACCACACAGGAACAGTAGTAGGAAGTCTCACAACATCAGATTAAAGTCCAACAGGTTTATTTGGAATCATGAGCTTTCGGAGCGCTGATCCTTCATCAGGTGTGGAAGGAGCAGCGTTACGAAAACTCGTGATTCCAAATAAACCTGTTGGACTTTAACCTGGTGTTGAGACTTCTTACTGTGCCCACCCCAGTCCAACATCTCCACATCAGGAACAGTAGGACAAAGGCCCATGGTAGACAGACACTAAGGGAATGCACAAAGTTGGTAAGTTGAATTTTTCAAGCAAAATGGTATGATTTCATTTCCAAGTTTGGTTTGGGATTGTTATTTTGTTGTGGCTTTTACTATTGCCTCATTGTCAAGCAGACATTGTGATAGTGAGTGACGACGGGAAGGCAAAACTTAGCACTGCTGAGGAATGGGAAATTGGGGCTGCAGTTACTGATTTCACACTTGGATGAGTTCTTCACAATCTAGGCAGAATCTAGGCTTATGATGGAGATGCCATCTGCAAGCAGTAGACCACCATTGGTCTGCAGGTTCCTCCACTGCAGTCCAGGATGCATGTATTGTATCAGAATGTAAAAGTCTATTCTATCACATTTTGTGTGGCAGCTTAGCTTTCACTTTATGGACACTGTCCACTTGAGTATAAATTGCACAATGGCGTCATCCGTGCCATCAGTGGATAGCGCTAGTCATCCAGTGGCCAATGTCTGTTTTGTCACAGTGGCTGTGATACAGATGGCACATTGGACCACCACAGAATGAAGGCATAATAGCAACTGCCAGGATGCCAAACATTGACCTGCATGATTTGCTACCTATAGTCATACACTAGCTGGATGCTGAGGCAATGGAAACCCTTCAGAAGGCAGAGTTGATTGCAAAGCAATGTACCTGCAGACAATGGCAGCTCATGAGGAAGCCTCAAATCTGAATGGGAATCACGTGTTCACTCTGTCTGCTGGTCTCTGAGAAGTGAAGATGATATTAAGCTTGCTGCTTTTATGCACAGAGTATCCAGGACATCTCTTATACAACAGTGGACAGCTAACTGTGAAATGTTGCAATATCTCCCACTCCGACCTGCAATGAGCCAGATGCATCAAGGTTTATGGCTATTGTCACCTTCACAGCCACTGACAGTGCAGTCCTTGCCCTGCTCTGATATTGCAGTTGTGGCTACATCAATTGACAATTCAGTGAGAAGGTGCTTACTGATGCATAAACTGATTGCACACATCATTTCTTCCTAAGTTTCAGATTGGAGAACTGCTTCCTGAACACTGTGGGAAGATATGACCTCCGACTGAGACCCTTTCTCCCCATTCTCTTCCTCCTTCTTTGAGCATGGCCTCTCTTCATTCTCCAAATCATGTCATATTCCCAAAGGAACTCCTACTTGTGCATTCATGTCTGGGCAAAAGTGTTTTGTGCAGAACCCTTGAAGTCAGCAAAATGCCCTTAAATACTTGCAACACCATTCCCTTTAAGTGACTGCAACTTGAAACAACTGCAGAAAGAGCCCAGCCTCCTACTCCAGTTTATTTCTCTGGGCAAAATGGATATTTAGGAGGATGGGTTAGGACTTGGGTGTTGTCCCACTCTGCCCCACCGAGCATCAATTGCCCACTTGCACACCATCAGGTCACCCATTGAGAATAGCCACCTAGGCAACAACCGAGAAAGTAGTCACTGCTCATCAAACTAAACTCAATCACAATCCATATCCCCTGGAAGGGGAGAAACTAACACTGCTAATCTGTAACAGTATGTCATGTATGGGGCAGTGCAATGCTTAAAGCATAGCGGTTTTGCCAAACCGAATGGTAATGTATATTTAATTAAGTGTGATGTGCTGACTAGAACAGAAACTGTCCAATACACAGCAAAGCCAGTCACTAATTCAATTGCAAAGTGACTTACATGAAATGTGATTTTTGGAATACAGGCAGCAAAGCTCATCACTTGTTCTCTCTTTGTGTTTTCACAAGAAGAACGAAGAATCAAAGTAACAGTTAGAAGGAATCAACCAGGAAATAGTCCTTTAAATGTCACTGATGGGGTCATTTCCTGCTGTTAAAAACATACTCAGCTATGCCAAGTTAAGCTTGGAGCTTTGAGCTTCAAAATGGCACCCCTAGCAGCCTTGCACACTGATTTTCATAACCTGATCTGCCTGCTCTGTATACTTCCAGTAGATGTTCAGTGCACTTGTTAACACCTTCACCAATATGGTGTCTAGCCCGACACATCCCACAAGGTGAATATGCTGCAGATGCATTTTGGTGCTTGAGAGGCACGGACATTACGAAATTTCTCACCCAAAGAGTTTTGAATTTTGAAAAACAGAAGAAATGCAAATTATCACATCAGTAGGCTGGACAAGAAGCATGTCCAAGCATCACAAATGTTGTTGATATGTTACGAACAATGGAAGATCAAATATTACCTCTTAATCCTTGTATACAAACAATACCCCAAGGACCTAAAATATCGCAGTTCTACAAGCTGTGCAATAAAACATAAAGTAAACGTAGCCTAAGGAAAAGCTGTAAATGTCAGTATTTTTCCAGACCAGAGTTTCTTGTTGGAAGTCATGAAAATGCGAATGGCACATTGAAACAGCCGTTCAAATGTTGTGCTTGATCTCTAAGAGAACAACTGGCAAATATTTGTACCATTCAATTAAAATAAAGTACTTGTCCTGCTTTTGAAAATTTATTTTCAGGTTCTGGGTGATGCTGGCAAGGTTTCACTCAGCGAGACGATGATGGTACTTAGCATTCTCCTCGGATTGCTGCAGTTCCTGAGGTGGTGGTATTTCCACAATAGTGTTAAATAGCTAATTCCAGGTTACTGACCAGATGACAATTCATCAGCAAGTTGTGAAGTTTGCTCCACAGGCTGTGTGGAAAATTAGCTGCTGTCACTTTGAAAGACAGAAGCGGCTATAGTGATACTGGATGAAAGAAAACCAGGTGAAAGAAAATAACAATCAGCCATAACTTCCTGGTTCTATAGCATTGGATTTGCTGGGGGGTGGGGAGGCGATTTACGGTAGCGCAGTGGTTAGCACTGCTGCATCACAGCGCCAGGGATCCGGGTTTGATTCCCGACTTGGGTCACTGTCTGTGTGGAGTTTGCACGTTCTCCCCGTGTCTGCGTGGGTTTCCTCCGGGTGCTCCGGCTTCCTAACACAGTCCAAAGATGTGCGGTTTAGGTTGATTGGCCATGCTAATTTGACCCTAGTTTCGGGGGAATTAGCAGGGTAAATATGTGGGGTTATGGGGATAGGATGGGATTGTTGTCGGTGCAGGCTTGATGGGCCGTGCTGGTTAGGTGCATTGGCCATGCTAAATTCTCCCTCAGTGTACCCGAAAAGGTGCCAGAGTGGGGCGACTAGAGGATTCTCACAGTAACTTCATTGCAGTGTTAATATAAGCCTACTTGTGACACTAATAAACTTTAACTTTACCCCAATGATGCACTGGGGAATTCTTCTTGGAAGGGTTTGCCAGAAATTGTGTTTGGGCTAGTATTGGGTCAGAACCTGGACAATTGTGCTGGGCTGGGAACCATCCAACACAGAGGCCCGTAGATCACCAGATTCATATCGTTCCACCGGTTTTACTCTGATCGCTACTCTGAATGAGGTAGAAAGAAAAAAATCCCTTCTAATTCCAGAGTAACTGTTGAAACACCCGACTATGCCTCGAACAGGACAACCTCTCACACTCCTGACCCACCAGAAGATCGCCCACACCTCCCACCCCCCATGGTATTCCCCATTTCCGCACATCCTATGACCTGAATCCAGCCACCCCTCCTCACCACCCCCGCCACCCCAACTCGACAAGGTCCGAACCCACACCAGCCCAACAGCGCCCCCATCACCTGGACCCAGCATACCCCCCCTCCACCCTACCCCATAAACTATCCTCCACAATCTGACCCGATACTGGCCCGACCCCTACCCGCCAGCCTAAACAACAATCATCTCCCCCTCTCCCCTCAAACTGACCCCTAACCTGACAGGGCCCAAGCCCACGCTGGCCCAACCATTCTCCCCTGACCCGAACGACTACCCACCCCAGACCCAATGTTTCTCCCTCCTGCACCTCCCCCCTCCACCCACCGATTCAACCCAGTTCCCACAACCCGCACCTCCCGCCCGAGTGTTCCCCTCTCCCCCCTGAGATGTCCACCATACATGTCCGGGACCCCCTCCCCCCCCCAATGACCACAGCAGCCCCCCCTCCGATATCCCGATACCCCGTGCCGTCCAGATCCTCCACCAATGTCCGACTCCCCATCCACACATCCTATTCATTTACCTTAGAAATGTACCTTCTCCCTTTCAATGTGACCTTTAAACTCACCTATTTTACCACAGCTAGTGCACCTTTTACACTTTGCTGCTGGAGCCAAGGACCTGCTTTGCTTCTTCGGTCTCACCCAGCCTGAGTCAGGATGGTCAGGCGAGACAGGTACTATCCATTTTAAGTGCAGGTAAGTCACTACAGAGTGGCAATCTGCTGCTGATTCCCACTCTGAGGAAGCTATGGTCCTCTGTTATTTGAATTCCCCACTCCTCATAGTTCTTGTGTACAGATAGTGTGTAAGTGGGTATCTGCATTTGAAGCAGTAGTGGGAGGGGTGAGGTGGGCGCCACAGGGTATTCAGGAGGATATCATTCTGACATTTCAGTAACCCACTACTCACTTCTGAGTAGACCTTGACCTTGGGCGAGAGAGTATGGCGGGTGACAGCAGGTTGGTAATTCATTCATGGGTGGCACTGTGGCACAGTGGTGAGCACTGCTACCTCACATGCCAGAGACCCAGATTTAATTCTGGCCTTGGGTCACTGTCTGTGTGGAGTTTGCATATTCTCCCCGTGTCTGCATGGGTTCCCCTGGGTGCTCGGGTTTCCTCCCACAGTACAAAGATGTGCGGGTTAGGTTGATTGACCATGCTAAATTGACCCTCGTGTCAGTGGGATTAGCAAGGTAAAAATGAGGGGTTACGGGAATAGGGCTTGGGTGGGATTGTGGTCGGTGCAGACGCAATGGGCCAAATGGCCTCCTTCTGCACTGTAGGGATTCTTCTCTCCTGATTGTTATTTCCATTGACTTAATTGTTTTCACCTTTTTTACACTGTCAAGATATGCTCCTTGCTGTCTTGACTCACTCAAAGAATGATTACTTAAACAGGGTTGAAGAGCCTCGTGGCCAACACAGCATTGACCCCAGCGTTATGGAGACAAAGGGGGATAATAAGCTGGTGGAGGAGCATAAAGCAGTCAACAGTTTTTTGAATAAATATTAAAATAGATATGAGTGGTCTGCTTGAAGCAAGAAAGAGAATCAAATCATCATGTCCCTCCTGAATTATTTCCAACGTACAACTGTCATAACAGGGTAGGCAAACAAGATCAACATGGAAAAATGAACATGCTTGTGTTTTGTATTCACTGAAGGAGACATTGTTTGTATTTTTGCCAAGTAAGCCTATACTGGGACATGTTGCCAAGGAAAGAATGTCCCAGATTTATCTGCAGCACGCCAGCACTGGTGTAAGCTATCAGCAAAGTACAAAGTACAGGCCTATTAGCTCATTTACAAAAGAGGACTTACAAACACTTATCTGTTGAAACCATTGCAATCAACATGATGAACAGAAAGATTTGCAATTCTGGGTGCAGTCCCAAAATCCACAATGGTCTTGCATGAAAGAGATTCAGGAGTCAGGTGAACTATCTCACAAAGCCAGCCTCTTTGAATTGAAATGTTTCCATTTCCCATGTTCCTTTCTGCCAGGAATTAATTATTTAGCAACATACAGAAATGAAATATTCATTATCAAGAGATGTGAAAGACAGTTTCAACAACAAAGTTATCCTTTAATTCTAAGAAGACATTAGTTAAATGTGATTAGAGCTTACTGTTTCTCTTGAATTTCTCCCTTATCTTGACATTTAACACTACATCCTTCATCCAATGTCCATTTACATGGCAATAGTCTCCCAGTGTTATGCTCCTAGCTTGTAGATACAATATCATCTGTAATGGCTTCTTTACCTTGTACTTACATGCTCGGATTAGGTATCCAGTCTTGTCTCCCTGGGACTCCCTTATCAATGTTACAAATCAATAATATCCCTGCACAGCTCACCATGCTCCTTTCACCCTTGTGGGACTCATTTCCACTGAAAACTAATAGACCTGTTCTCAATCAGTGTATACCTTATGCTGGTCCCTAAAAGGCTACAGAATAAGAACAGAAGAACATAAGAACTAGGAGCAGGAGTAGGCCATCTGGCCCCTTGAGCCTGCTCTGCTATTCAATAAGATCATGGCTGATCTTTGTGGACTCAGCTCCACTTACCCACCCGCTCACCATAACCCTTAATTCCTTTACTGTTCAAAAATGTACCTATCATAGAAAGAATCATAGAAACCCTACAGTGCAGAAAGAGGCCATTTGGCCCATTGAGTCTGCACCGACCAGAATCCCACCCAGGCCCCAGCCCCATATCCCTACATATTTACCCACTAATCCCTCTAACCTACGCATCTCAGGACTCGAAGGGGCAATTTTTAGCATGGCCAATCAACCTAACCCACACATCTCTGGACTGTGGGAGGAAACCCTCGCAGACACGAGGAGAATGTGCAAACTCCACACAGACAGTGACCCAAGCCGGGAATCGAACCCAGGTCCTTGGAGCTCTGAAGCAGCAGTGCTAACCACTGTGCTATCCTTGCCTTAAAAACATTCAATGAGGTAGCCTCAACTGCTTCACTGGGCAGGGAATTCCACAGATTCACAACCCTTTGTGCGAAGAAGTTCCTCCTCAACTCTGTCCTAAATCTGCTTTTCCTTATTTTGAGGCTATGCCCCCTAGTTCTAGTTTCACCCGCCAGTGGAAACAACTTCCCTGCTTCTATCTTATCTATTCCCGTCATAATCTTATATGTTTCTATAAGATCTCCCCTCATTCTTCTGAATTCCAATGAGTATAGCCCCAGTCTACTCAGTTTCTCCTCATAAACCAACCCTCTCAACTCCGGAATCAACCTAGTGAATCTCCTCTGCATCACCTCCAGTGCCAGTATATCCTTTCTCAAGTAAGGAGACCAAAATTGTACGCAGTACCCCAGGTGTGGTCTCACCAGCACCTTATACAGCTGCAACATAATCTCGCTGTTTTTAAACTCCATCCCTCTAGCACTAAAGGACAAAATTCCATTTGCCTTCTTAATTACCTGCTGCACCTGCAAACCAACTCCTTGAGATTCCTGCACAAGGACACCCAGGTCCCTCTGCACAGCAGCATGCTGCAATTTTTTACCATTTAAATAATTGTCCATTTTGCTGTTATTCCTACCAAAATGGATGACCTCACATTTCCCAACATTGTACTCCATCTGCCAGACCCTCGCCCACTCACTTAGATTATCTGTATCTCTTTGCAAACTTTCAGCATCCTCTGCACACTTTGTTCTGCCACTCATCTTAGTGTCATCTGCGAATTTTGACACTCTACACTTGGTCCCCAATTCCAAATCATCTATGTAATGAGAGGTCCCGCCATAGGAAAATTCCTACCTTTGCCCATGCCCCCACTTACCTAGAGAGGTGGTCACACTGCAAGCTAAGACTCCCCAGGCTTGAAGAGAATGGGTGACCATGAGGCAAAGCAAGAGGTCTAGGTAGGCAGTGCAGGAATCATCTGTGGCCATTCCCCTGCAAAACAGTTATACTATTTTGAGTACTGTTGAGGGGAATGGCCTCTCAGGGGGAAAGCAGCAACAGCCAAATTTGTTGCACCACAGTTGGCTCTGCTGCACAGGGGAGGAGTAAAAGGTGTGGGCATGCAATAGTTACAGGGGATTCAATTGTAAGTGGAATAGATAAGCATTTCTGTGGCTGCAGACTCCCTGATGCTAGGATGAAGGATGTCTTGGAGCAGTTACAGGACTTCCTGGAGGGGGAGAGTGAACAGCCAGTCGTCATGGTGCATATTGGTACAAACAATGCCGGTAAAAATAGAGCTAATGTCCTAAAAGCAAAATTTCAAGAGTTAGGAAATAAGTTGAAAGGTAGGGTCTCAAAGGGGGTGATCTCAGGATTACTGCCAGTGCCACATGCTAGTCAGAGCAGAAATAGCAGGGTATATCAGATTAAAATGATGATGAAGAGATGGTGTGAGCATTACAGATTCCTGGGACATTGGGACCGGTTCTGGGGGAGGTGTGACCAGAACAAACTGGATGGTTTGCACCTGAACAAGACCAGGACTAATGTCCAAAGGGAAGTATTTGCTGCAGTGGTTGAGGAGAGTTTAAACTAAAATTGCAGTGGATGGAAACCTATGCAAGGAATCTGAGGAGGGGGAATCAATGACAAGAAAACAATCCAGAAAGAGAATAAGAAAAGTGATAGGCAGAGAAATCAAGGGCCAGAATAAAACAGGGCCAGAGTGAAAAATAATGGGATCAGAACCAGTAATGTTAAAAAAACAAGCTTTAAGGCATTCTTAAGCATGGAGCATGTGCAATAAAGTGGATGAATTAATTGCACAAATAGATGCAAATAGGTATGATATAGTTAGGATTACAAGTGGCTGCAGGGTGACCAGGCATGATAACTGAACATCAAAGGGTAATCAGTATTCAGGAAGGACAGACAAAAGGGAAAGGCGGTGGAGTTGCATTGCTGGTTAAAAGGGAAATTAACGCAATAGTGAGAAAAGATAAATCCTCCAATGATGTGGAATCTGTATGGGTAGTGCTGAGAAACACTTCGGGCCAAATGTGTTAATGGAGGTTGTATATAGACCCTGAAACTGTAGTGGTGATGTTGGGAATGGCATTAAACAGGAAATTAGAGACGCATGCGATAAAGGAGCATCTGTAAGTATGGATGACTTTATTCTGCATATAGACTGGGCTAATCAAATTAGTCACAGTACCATAGAGGAGGAATTCCTGGCGTGTATACGGGATGGTTTTCTGGACCAATATGTTGAGGAACCAATGAGAAAACAGGCCATCTTAGACTGGGTATTATTTACTGAAAAATAAATAATTGGCAATTTAGTTGTGCAAGACCACTTGGGGATGAGCGATCATAATATGATAGAACTTTTCATCCAGATGGAGAGTGATTTAGGTGATTCTGAGATGAGGGTCCCGAATCTGAATACAGGAAACTATATTGGTATGAGGCACAAGTTTGCTACAATGGATTGGGAAATGTTACTGAAAGGGATGATGGTGGATAGGTAGTGACACACATTCAAAGAGTGCATGGATGAATAGCAATAACAGTTTGTTCCTGTCTGATGCAAAAATAAAATGGAAAAGGTGGCCAGACCATGAATTACAAGGAAAATTGGAGGTTGCATTAGATCCAAGGAAGAGGCATACAAACTGACCAGAACAAACAACAGACCTGAGGATTAGAATTCAGCAAAGGAGGAACAAGGGATTGTTTCAGAAGGGGAAAATAAGAGTATGAGAGTGAACTTGTGGGGAACATAAAAACTGGATGAAAAGTTTCAATATGTATGTGAAGAGGAAACAATTGGTGAAGACAAATGTAGGCACCTTACTGTCAGAAACAGGGGAATTTAGAATGGGAACCAAGAAATGGCTGACCTACTTTGGTTCTGTCTTCACAAAGGAGGACACAAATAACATATTTGAAATGCTGGGGAACACAGGGATTAGTGAGAAGCATTAACTGAAAGAAATTAGTATGAGTAGAGAAATAATGTTGGGGAAATTGATGGGATTGAAGGCCGAAAAATATCCCAGGCTTGATAATCTACATCCCAGATGTAGATTATCAAAGAAGTGGCCCGAGAAATAGTGGATTCACTGATGTCATCTTTCAAGATTCTATAGTCTCTGGAACAGTTCCTACAGATTGAAGGGTAGCTAATGTAAACCCACGATTTCAAAACGGAGGTAGAGCAAAAGCAGCGAATTATGGACCTGGCAACTTGATGTTGGTCGTGGGGAAAATTCTAGAGTCCATTATCAAAGATTTTATACCAGAGCACTTGGCAAACAATAATAGAATCTAACAGATTCAGCACGGATTTATGAAAAGGAAATCATGCTTGACAAATCTACTGGAATTCTTCAAGGATGTAACTAGTAGAGTTGATGGGGGGGGGGGGGGGGGCAGTGGACGTGGTTTATTTGGACTTTCAAAAGACTTTCAACAAATTCCCACAAAAGAGATTAGCATGCAAAATTAAAGCACATGGGATTGGGGGTAGTGTATTGAGAGGAATAGAAAACTGCTTGGCAGATCAGATTAAGAATAAACGGGTTATTTTCCAAATGGCAGACAGTGACTGATGGGGTAAGGCAGGGATGAATGCTGGGACCCCAGATATTTACAATATATATTAATGATTTAGATGAGATAACTAAATGCAATATCTCCAAATTTGCAGATGACATAAAGCTTGGTAGGTGGGTGAGCTTTGAGGGGATACAGAGATGCCTCAGTGTGATTTGGACAATCTGAATGAGTGAGCAAATGCATGGCAGACGCAGTATAATGTGGATAAATGTGAAGTTATCCACTTTAGTAGCAAAAGCAGGAAGATAGATTATTATCTGAATGGCTTGAAATTAAGAGAGGGGAATGTGCAATGAGACATGGGTGTCCTTGTACACCAGTCGCTGAAGGTGAGCATGTAGGTGCAGCAGGCAGTAAAGGTGGTAAGTGGTATGTCTGCCTTCATAGTGAGGGGATTTGAGTATCGGAGTGGGGATGCCTTGCTGCAATTATACGGGGCCTTGGTGAGGCCACACCTAGAATATCGTGTGCCATTTTGTTCTCAACTGAGGAAGGATGTTTTTGCTGTGGAGGAAGTGCAGAAAGCTTACCAGGCTGATGTTTTGGATGATAGGACTGAAGTATGAGGTGAGATTGAGTCAGTTAGAATGATACCCGCAGGAGGTTAGAAGAATGAGTGGGGATCTCATAGAAATCTATAAATTTCTAACAGGACTACACAGGATAGATGCTAGAAGGATGTTCCTGATGATGGGGGTGTCCAGAAGCAATGGTCATAGTCTAAGGATACAGAGTGAATCTTTTGAGGCCTGAGATTAGGAGAAATTTCTTCACCCAGAGTGATAAGCCTGTGTAAATCACAGTTGGAGTCAAAACATTATATGTTTTCAAGAAGGAGTTAGATACAACACTTGGGACAAAGGGGCTCAAAGCATATGGGAGGAAGGTGGGATCAGGCTATTGAGTTTGATGAACAGCCAGGATCATATGAATGGCAGAGCAGGCTCGAAAGTGCGAATAGCTTACTCCTGCTCCTATTTTCTACATTAAATCATAATCTTTAGGAGATTAACAAATATTAGTTCTCTCTAAACACTAAAATTTCTTTATGCTCAATTGCACTGTGCAGTGTATGCATACTTTTAAATGGATTGTACTGTCAGACTGTGTTTTTCATGCTACATGCAACTGACAAAATGTCAGTAAACCAAACCAACAGCACAACCTTTGGGAAACAAGAAAAAACACACAGAAAAAAAGCATGCCCATTAATTTTTCAAGCTGCATGCATGTTTTTGGTTGATTGAATATTTTTTATCAACACTCACAGTTTGCTGGTCATGGTGCAGAAAGCACAGAAATAAACTTAGAAAATAAACAAAAATAAATTAGTATCTGCAGTCAGAAAAGCACAAATGACTCACTGATGTATATATTTAATAACCACCCAGCCTACCTGCAGAAGATTGGGATTCTCCCAATTAAATAAATCCCTTAGCAGGACATTGAGTGTAATAACTTATTTAATTGTACAACGGAGCACAGTAACAGTCTGCGTAATCTGTTTAATTGTACAATGCAGCACAGTAACACAGCATCCAGGTAACCCGCCCCTCCCTGATGTGTCTCAGCTCAGACTCCAGCTCACTAGCTCTGAGCCAAAGGTTCCTCAAGCAACCAAAATGGGGTTCACCAGCTCCCACAGTTGCAGCTACAACACATTGCCTGGCCCTGCATCCTGCTTTTATTTAATGAGAATATATTTAATTTAGAATTTCAATTCGTTTTTACTTATACCACTAATCTTTGCTTTCTGCAATTTCTGTTTCTCTACCTCGCCTTCACTTCCAAAGTCAGAAAGGTAGAAGAGAGAGCAAGACTCTCCTCCCATCCACTTACCTGTGATATCACAAAGACGTGTTCATTCCTCCTGCCTTGGCCTGCACCGGCCCCCACTGACCTGTAAACACAGCAGTATCCTTCCTGAACTCCCACAGCTAACTCCCAAATACGCAGAGCAAAATGGCACTCCATGCTAAGACACTGGCAACCTTGTTTTTATAGTCTCTGCCTTCCCTGTTTAAAAAAAACAGTCTGAACTGGCTTACGAACTGCCCTAAGTTAATCCTCTGGCTAATTCCACTAAGGGATCTTGTTTTTGTCTTCTTTAGATCTGAAGGATTTTCAAATTTCCAACAATTTGTAAACCAGAAAATTCACTAGCAAATTATGTTAGATTTAAGAAAAAAGTAAGGTTAATTCTCTTTAAATTCTCCTGATCTCCCACACTTGCTTTAACTCCAAAGCACTCAGAGCAAAATTGCACTCCAAGTCAAAGGCTTGGAATTCTGCAGTGAGTAACTCGCTTCTTGACTCCTGACTCCCCAAAGCCTGTCCACCATTTCCAAGGTGCAAGTCAGGAATGTGATGGAATACTCTACATTTGCTCCAACAACACTCGGGAATCTTGACACCATCTTATACAAACAGCCCACTTGATTGGCACCCCATTCACCATCTTCAACATTTACTCCTTACACTACCAATGGACAGTGGCAGCAGTGTGTACCATCTGCAAGATGCATTGCAGCAACTCACAAAGGGTCCTTCAACAGCACCTTCCAAACCTGCAACCTCTACCATCTAGTATGGAAAAGGACAGCCATCTGGAAGTTCCCCTTCAAGACACACACCATCCTGACTTGGAAATATATCATCATTCTTTCACTGTTGCTGGGGTCAAAATGCTGGAACTTCCTCCCTAACAGCACTGTGGGTGTACCTACACCACATGTACTGCTGAGGTTCACTACCAGCTTCCCAAGGCAAATAAGGATGAGCAATAAATGCTGACCTGGCCAGCGATGCCCGCATCCCATGAAAGAATGAACAAGAACTTGCTGTTAATTCATCAGAAAAATCTGGCTATTATTTATTGTCAATACCATGAAGTACAGGGCACAAGTCGTAAGTTTAATATTTTTTAATACCCACCTTGTTCAATAGAGAATATTTCACAGGGACTGTAAACACATCTGTAGAATTGGGTGTGGCTTCAGTAACAATTCTAGGGGGACAATCTTACCAGCTTGTCACACCAGTCGATCAGTGTGGTGAGCCGGTATGATCAGGTGAGAGAGGGAAAATCAGGTTTACACCTAGTTTCTCGCCTCTCGCGATGTTACTGGCCCTGTTCTGCTGGCGAATTCCATTTCACACCTGGAAAGGGCGCAAAGACAATTTCAATATTTAAAACATAATTTAAATATCCTTCTTGAGTCCTGGGTGCCATCATCTGGGCTCACTTGTACTTACCCCCTTGTCGATCGAGGTCCTCACCGGCGAGGATCATGTATGGTCCCCACCAACAGGGACCAGATGCGATGGCCTCACCAGAGGCCATTGAAACTCCCTGGGTGGTCAGATGCAGGGCTAGGCAGTGCTCTTGGACTGTGCCAGCCTGGCACTTCCAGCCTGGCATCCTAGCACTGCTCACCGGGCAATGCCAAGGGGCTGGGGCATAAAGGGGCAGGGCCTGAAGGTGGTGGCACCTGAAAGGGACGGAATCTGTTGGGCAGGTCCTGAAGGGGGGCAGGCCCTTAAGAGGTGGGCCCATGATGGGGGTGGGACCATGAGGGGGGTGTTTCATAGGTGGGGAGGGAATGTATTCTGCATTGGGGTGGGGTGGGGATTGGCTTCGCTGATGATCTAGTGGGGGCTGAGGATTGGCCGGGCCAGCAATCGGGGGATGTGGGGACAAGGACCGGCTGGTAATTGGGGGGGAGGGATCGGGGGTGGCATCCAGGGGGGCAATGTCCAGGGTTGGGGGCATGACATTGGGTGGGCAATGGCGCTCCTAGAGCTCAGCAGCCAGCTTCCCGTTTAGAATAGGTCCTGCCCACTCCACCTGCTGGTGAGATCCCATTTTGCCTCCTTTTTTTCTAAGTGCCATACAATTATGTCTGCGAGATCGCCCAAAAAATCGGCGCGTTTCTCTTCTGTTTTCACGCTCATTCGGCACTTAGATCGCCCCTCCCCGCTCGGGTTTGGAGCAGCAAGGAGAGTAGGTTGCAATCCATGACAAAAATAATTATGAATGATGGAAAGGATACTGGGATAAGAATTCCAGAGTGATTGTACCTATGGTGCCAACCTGAACTGCTGCAACTGCACCTCTGCCTTTGTGTCTCCTTTGGTGTTTTTATTCATCTTTGGTCACTAAGGGGGAAATTAGCATGGCCAATCCACTTAATCTACACATCTTTGGACTGTGGGGGGAAACACAGAAACATAGAAATTAGAAGCAGAAGTAGGCCATTTGGCCCTTCAAGCCTGCTCTACCATTCATTTTGATCACAGCTGATCATCGAATTCAATATCTTGATCCCCCCTTCCCCCCATGTCCTTTGATCCCTTTATCCCCAAGAGCTATATCTAATTTATTCTTGAAATCAGACAAAGTTTTGGCCTCAACTATATTCTGTGGCAGTGAATTCCACACATTCATCACCCCCCCCCCTCCCCCCCACCCCCCTCCGCCCGAGTGAAGAAATTTCTCCTCACCTCAGTTCTAAAAGGTTTACCCCTTATCCTCAAACTATGACCCCTAGTTCTGGATTCCCCCACCATTAAGGACATTCTTTCTGAATCTATCCTGTCTAACCCTATTAGAATGTTATAAGTTTCTATGAGATCCCCTCTCACTCTTCTAAACACCAGTGAATATAATCCTAACCAACTTAGTCTCTCCTCATATGACAGACCAGTCACCCCAGGAATCAGCCGGGTAAACCTTTGTTGTACTCCCTCTATAGCAAGGATATCTTTCCTCATATAAAGACACCAAAACTTCACACAATACTCCAGGTGTAGCCTCACCAACGCCTGTACAATTGCAGCAAAACATCCCTATCACTATACTCAAATCCTACCGCTGTTCAGGCCAACATACCATTTGCCTTCTTTACTGCTTGCTGTAGCCTGAATTGATTGGCTTGCTGGGTCATTTCCAAGTGGCTGTGGATCTGGAGTCATATAAACGCCAGATCAGGTAAGGGCAGCAGATTTCCTTCAATAGAGGGTTTTTGACAATGGTTTCATGGTCATCATTAGACTTTTAATTACAGGCATTTATTGAAATCAAAGTTCATCATCTGCCATGGCAGGATTAGAACCTATGGTGGGCAGCACGGTGGCACAGTGGTTAGCACTACTGACTCACAGTGCCATGGACCCACGTTCAATTCCTGGCTTGGGTCCTGTCTGTGTGGAGTCTGCACGTTCGCCCCGTGTCTGCGTGGGTTTCCTCCGGGTGCTCCAGTTTCCAGCCACAGTCTGAAAGACGTGCTGATTAGGTGGATTGACCTTGCTAAATTCTCCCTCAGTGTCCCCGAACAGGCGCCAGAGTGTGGCAACTAGGGGATTTCACAGTAACTTCATTACAGTGTTAATGTAAGCCTACTTGTGACACTAATAAATGAATAAACTTTAAACTAAGTCTGCAAAGTATTACCCTGGGTCTCTGGAATACTAGCTCAGTGACACCACTATGCCACTGCCTCCCTTTACACCACTTTTTCACATTCAAGCAAACTGTATTGTGTAATTGACCTAGTAAAGATTCTCTTCTAATCACTATACTGCAAAAACTCTGAACTTGCAATTCAACCAGAAATGTTCAGTCTTCAACATGTTCTCAATTACGTTATGTTGCTTTGCAGAAATTAAATATTCTGTGCTCCAGCAGTGGAATATATTTAATTGCAGTACTGTATTAAAGCAAGTTCACAAATCCCAGGGCAGGCATTTGAATTTTTAAAAGGTAGCTAGCTGTGGCCTTATTCATAATTGACAATGCACTAATTACGTTCAAATCATAGAACGACTGACAAGTTGGATGTCATTGCATGATGCACATTTCAACAGTCATGTTAATTAATTCCCAATGCAAGTCCTTACAAAGTAGGCATTTTCTATATTGATCTCCTTCACTTAGTCAATGGGATAATCTAAGCAGAGAGTATTTTCTACAGTATGGTTAAGGACTGTAACATTCCACTTTTACTGTTATGTTAAAGATCCCGTACAGAGATGGAGCAGAAAGGGGAAAGCCGAAAGAGCCTAAAGAACTCAGCCGAGTATGTGGATATCCTTTCGTGGTAAAATTACATTAGAATTCACATACTTTTCTCCACCTGGCCACCGGCCATATTGACAGGCAGGAAAGCACGCTGCAGGAGGCAGTAGATGGGGATTTTTGGGCCAGTTAGGGCAGAATTCAGGGGAAATTGAGAAAGCGATCCTTCTCAGGCCTCGAGAGGAAAAGGTATGGGAGACACCTCCATCAACCCCCACACCCCTCTTTCCGCCCCCCCAACACCCCCTCCACATCCCCCCCCCCCGCCGCCGCCCTCCCACCTCAAGCAAGTCTTGTCCCTGTGGGTACTTCTTCCCCCCTTTGTCTCTTCGCCACCTTCTCTGCCCATTCCCCAGGCCTCAGCTTTCTTCCCCACCCTGAGACCCCCACACTTACCTGGTACTGGACTCCCAGATCTTACACTGGGGACTTCTTGAAACCTCATCCTGTTCTTTGCGGCTTCTGGCACTGCCGGGACTAGCCACTAACCAATCAGATTAGTTGGCAGCTCTGAGGTGGGAATTCCTCTCGCATGAGTGGTAGAAGTTAGATCTCCAGTCAATTAATGCCCACTGGAATGCTAAATGGCTGCAGGGCAACTAATGCTGGCTGCGGTGCATTCAGCACTGAGCCATCGGATGACAGGAAGGGAATCCTTGCTATTTTTAAAATCCTGGCCCAAATGAATAGGAACAGGAGTAGGCAATTCGACCTCTTGTGTCTGCTCCACCGTTCAATAAGGTCATGGGTAATCTGATTGTAGCCTTAACTCCAGTTTCCTGCTGTCCCCCATATAAGCCTATTGATCAAACCTAATGTTGCATACATTGAATTCTGTCCCTTCATCTAAGTAAGTCATTGGGTGGAATTTTCTCAAAAGTAGGCAGAGTGATGCAGCAAATGGGAAAAACAGCGAGGAAGCCGCCAGACACAAAAGCAGCTTTCCCCATCGTATTTGGCACATAGCCAAAAAATGAAATGTAGGGATGGGTTCCACAATGTCACACTGATGGGGTGGGGTCTCCTTTCTAAACAGAGCCCCGATACAGGGAATTAAAAATAGCAACTTCCCCCAACTGAACATCTCTCTCACCACCCCTCCAGCCGAAACCCCACAACACACAGTAGTTAAATGTATTTAAATAGGAATCCCAACATTCAACGTTGGGATTTCTGCTACCTCATTGGTGGGGTACGGGGAAAATCAGAACAGGAAATCTCACCAACGTAAACCGCATTTTGGGACTCCTGTGGGACTTTCCACTCCTGTCATTGATCCCATCCCCAAACACAGGAGCAGAAAATTCCCCTCCAGTGAATATAGATTGTAAATAGCTGAGGTTTAACATTGATCCTTGTGATACCCTGCCAACTTGAAATTATCTCGTTTGTTCTTACTCTGTTTTCCATCATTAACTAAACCTCAGTTCATGCTAATCTATTACCCCCAATTCCATAAGCTCTAATTTTGTGTCATCGTCACTTATGTGGTACTTCATCAAATATTCTTTGAAAATCCACATGCACTACCTCCACAGGTTCCCTCTTATCCATCCTGTGAGTTACAATCTCAAATAACTCTTAGAGATTTGTCCAACACCATTTCCCTTTCATAAATCTGTGCTGACTCTGCCCAATTACATATGATTTTTCAGTGCTCTCTGAGCATGTCCTAATAATAGATTCTAGCAGTTTCCTCTACTACTGATATCAGGCCAACTGACCTACCATTCCCTGTTCTTTTTCCCCCTCATTTCTTGAGAGCAGGAAGGTTTGCTGCCTTCCAATTGATAGGGGTCATTCCAGAAGCAAGGGAATTCTGGCAGTCAAACAGGTATTGGCGTAACAGGTTAGCATTATTCTAGACTAAAAGTAAACCAACCACTTACCTGCCATCATGATGATAGGGTGAGGAAAATTGCTGGAGCTATCTATACCGCAATGGTTGCAATATGAGTCAGATTTTTGCTTGAGGATGTCAGTCTTCAAGGTCTTCATATTAACTGTCGGTACACTATTGCCACAGACCAAAAAACTCAAATAAAGAAGGATTAGCTTCCTAGTAATCTGTAACTAACATGGCAGCATTTACATGATTTAAATCAAGACAGTGTGCAAAAGGCAAATCTTTAATGCTTTTTTCTAAACTACACTCCACTTCACATTTATCTGAGGTGCAATTTTTCATTTCTATCCTTAATTTCAACTTAAACATTTCACAACTTGGAAATTAAATTGATGAAATTTCACAACAGTTCAGAAATGTTAAATTAACTGAATTTGAGAGCTTGAGTTAACATTCAGAGATCTAGTTTAGCACATTAAGAAGCTGGTGCCGTTCTGACAGCTTACAGCAGAACAGTTCTGAAAGGAATACCAGGCACTTGATAAACTGCAATTTAATTTCAGCTAATTCCCTTTGACATTCTACTGCATTGCAGAAAAATAAAATCCAACTCCATTGGGCATTTAAGACTCAAAATGGGTTTCTCAAGGGAACGCTGTCATTTTTTTTTTAGCTGGATCAACTAATTAAAAGCAACCAAATTTGCTTACTTCATCATTTGGAATAAAAAGGATAATAGTTTGCAGCGAAGTTGTTTTTATCACTAATGATTCATCCAATTATGCAAATGTCCAAGATTTCATAACTTTATTCTTAGTCTGCTGATGACCTGGAAGGAGATCGTGTATAAAAATAAATGATTTTGTGAAATGTCAACCAAGTATAGAAAATGAAAACGTCCAATAATTCCAGACACATCCACAAACCAGAATGATGTATAGTTTTGCAGGCAGGGCTAATTAATTTTACACTACACACCCTTCTGGTTTGTGAATGCATCTACAATTATTGGACATTTTTGTTACAGATTTTCTATACTTGGTTGTGTGGCCTTCAAGAAGCATGGGAAATCTATGAGAGTTCAGGAAGATCCCTGAGCCATCACTAAATCCTGGTGGGCTCAGGGATAATGACCTGGGAATGGGGTGCACGGCTTCCACATGACTATGCAGCCCGCCAGCCACCTCGCCCGCTCTAACTGACTGCACTAAATGAAGCCCTTTATTTGAGAATGGGAGGTACGAACTGAACTGATTCCTCAAAGATACTAGTTTCTTTTTATCAGTTTTCTTCCTCACTTCATATTTCATGGCTTACTATGAAAGAATGGTGTTAGAGATACAATGAAAGAAAACATTGAATGTCAAAGAAAAGTTAAAGAGAAGGTAATAGAGGTTTTGGATAAAGGCTACTTGAGGTGGAGATATTCTTTGCTTTAATTTTATTGTGTACTAAATTGCCTTGTAAGAAGATGGAGTGAATAGTACAGCGATAATAATGTAGTGGCAAATTGTGGAGTATGTGAAAGTATTGTTTCAGCTAAAATCCTCAGGATTTACAATGAGGTGCGGAGGATGCACAGGAGTTCAATAGTGCACGGAAAATCTGGAGGGGGTGGGGGGGTTGTGGGGGGGAGTGTTTTGCAGAGGTCCTGCCCATTTAAAGCAGGTGATTTATAGAATAAAGGAAATGTTATTCAGTAATGTCTGCCAAGTGTCAGAAAATCAATATCATTCCATGCGCCAAAGGCCTGGAAGACACAATTGATTTAAAAAAATTTGTCTGCTTATTGAGAAAGAATATGGGTTTTTGAAGAAGCTTGGAATATAATGGATACATTTTTTGTTCTGACATATAAATAAGTTGTCTTAACCAGCTATACCTATTCGGTACTTCAGATTTGCTTTCCTTATAAATTGCATACTTAAATCACAGGATCAGAAGTGTCTCCATCGTACTTAGAACCCTCAAAACTCAGTTTAAGGTACATTGATAATGTCCAAGACTCCAGGAGCTATTTGATATTTCTTTCACATAACATCTTTTCTTAAAGAAGAATTCATCACTTTTCAGTCAAATACTCAGGCGCCTTGCTTAGTCTGTTATGATTTAATTTATTCCCATTTACTTGAATGATGCTGTTCACTGTGTAGAGGATGTGAGCGCAACCAGACCAAATTAATTCTTCTCTGACCTTATACACACTCAAAAATGAGTCGAGGAGACCATATTGACCAAGCTGACATTGCTTGGCTTTTCTTTACTTTTACAAAGATGCAGCCAACTGCCAGTCCAGAAACATCTTTATTCCTCCTTCAATGTCAGCAAAATGAAACTCTAGGAGAGAGGAGCACTAACTGCTTTACCCATCTGCCAATGTTGGTTGCAGCAATCAGAATTGAAACTGTTTACCTTGAAGGAAGTGCTTACGATCCAGAATTTTTTCTTATCGTATTTTTTTCCAAACGATAAAGCACACCTGACCTTCAATGCCCATGTCATAAAGTTTAATATAGCTTATTAAAGTTTATCTATTAGAGTCACAAGTAGGCTTACATTAACACTGCAAAGAAGCTACTGTGAAAATCCCCTAGTCGTCAGACTCCGGCTCCTGTTTGGGTACACTGAGGGAGAATTTAGCAAGGCCAATGTATCTAACCAGCACGTCTTTCGAACTATGGGAGGAAACTGGAGCTCCGGAGGAAACCCACACAGGCATAGGGAGAACGTGCAGACTCCACACAGACTCTGTGAGGCAGCCGTGCTAACCACTGTGCAATCATGCTGCCCACCAGTGCGCTTAGCAACAGCAAACTTCGATCAGAGCTTGTGTGTCTGGAATTGCATATGTAAATTACATTTTTGATTTTGTGTGACAACACTGTGCATCCAATTGTTAAAGTTCTTCTGGAGATCACATGATTCATGAATTTAGCAGCAGAGACAGGGATTTGTGCCTCACTGTGTTTGCTGGACTTGCACACTTAACTCACACCAGTAGAAATAGTCCCACAGGGCAGAAAAGCTAACCCCTTGGATTTCATTGTCCTCTTGCCTAACTACATTGCTTGCTGTCTTAAGGCATGTAGTCTTGGAGGGTGGAAGGCTGATGAGGCTGCAATTCTGTGACTGCTGTCCCTCTGCTTATACATGGAAAAAGGAACAAACTGCTGGAAATTGCCTCAATACTTCACAGGGGGGAGGAAAACATGAAAAGAAGGCTCTAATTCCATTTTTGAAACAAAGGGGCAGCAGTCACAGTGTCTCTCATATGACACGTCAAATGATCTAAGAATATCAAAAGTGTTCATTCAGGAACAATCAAGACAAGTAAGTCATTAATTATACAAAAATGATTGATCAAACTTCCCAGTTCATTACTTTATCAGCAGAATTTTTTCAGACAACAGACAGGACATGATGGTGGTGATATGCCTCAGATGCTGATTTTGGTGTTACACTGCAGAACTGAAGCAGTGCTGCATTGTCAGAGGTGCCACCTTTTGGGTGAGATGTAAAACCGAGGCCTGGTCGACTCTCTCAGATGGAGTTGAAAGATCCCATGGCGCAATAAAAAGATCAGGAAAGTTCTGGTCAATACTTATCCTCCAATAGACATAAGTAAAGATAGCCTGTCTGCTATCTGACTGTTCTTCATGGAGACACTGTGTGTAAATTGGCTGCTATGTTTCCTACACTAGAACAGTGTAAATGCCTCGAACGTTCTTCATTGGTTTGATAGCTCCTTGTTACATCCTGTGGCTGTTGTAACTGAAATGCAAGATTGCGAAAAGGACTTTGAATGGCTGAAATGATGTACAAAACATTTTAATCCTGTCTTTATCAGCAGTTGCATGGTTAATAAGTTAATACAGAATTTTTTGATCTTCAATTAACTAGAATAAAATTACTCACAACAGTATATGGATCCACTGAATTTAATCTCTTTCATAAATGGAACTGGTTAGCCAATGTATTTTCCATCAGTGAATGCATTGTTTGGGTCAATTCATTCTCCCAATACCTTCACATCGTATGCTTGATCATTTGTTATTTACCATATTTCAAATTGTTTTGACATTTTTTACAATCATCGGTATTCCTCATGATTTCTAGCCTGTGGAGAATTTGTTTAACCTTCTCATCCTGTCTCAGGACATTTGGAACATATGATCATATTTCTATTTTTAAACTCCTATTTGACTGAAGAATCAATTTCTACTCGATAAAGCATTGATTTTCTTTGCAATGAGCTCTCTGTTTTTCATTTTCTGGTGTTACTGCAATATGAATATCTTCAGCATTATTGGCAGATTTGGTGATAGATTTTGTTGACCTTTTGCTTACATCCAAGTCAAAAGGTCATGGTGTCTACATCCCAGAGTGAGCAGAGCTGATACACTAGCTAATATTTGCGTAACAGGAGTTTATTCACAGTGATTTAAAATATATTCTCCCTCATGCTTCTGGTAGCTTCCAACAGCTAGCTTCGAACATTGTTTATTTTTCTCTGAGTCCACACCAAGACTTAACCAATCAAGCACAGTGAGCATCAATAGTAAGCAGACTCACATAATCGAACACAGAACAATTGAACACTGCTGTGTCACGCTCCACTCTAGGAGTTGAGTGCAAAACATGGACCAAAATTTCAATCCAATCCTGAGGTAGTGCTTTATTTTTCAATTTGTTAAATCATAAGAAAGAAGAGGAGTAGACCATTCAGCCCTTCAAGCCACCTACACCATTCAATACAACACGGTTGGTCTTATCGTGGCCCTCCTAGCCCCACATAGCCCTTGACTCTTTCAGAGATCAAAAGATAAAATATTAAACCGAGGCCCTTGCTGTCTATTTAGGTACTTATATTTATTGTTGTGGAACCATTCAGACAATAAAATACTTTTTCCAATGTACTTTCATCCCTCAACCACCATCATTGTAGCAGATCAAGTAATCATTTACCTTATTTACATTTTCTGGGACCATGACGTACACACATTGGTTGTCCTAGTCACCTAAACAACATTTCAAAAACAAAAAGGCTTTAAATAGATGCATGTTTTCTAACTTTTGTTTTTAGATTTGGACTGGTTACATCAACTTACAGTGCTCATAAAACCCATTTCCAGAAGTGACAACTCACATACTCAAACTCGGGAAGAGAGGCAATATGCCAATTTACTGCCCACTGGCTGGGTTGGATTTTACAGATGCCCAGGTGTGGGATGTGGAATTTGTAGAGCTGAGGAATGCTAGGGGCAAAAGCATTAGTGAGGATTGTATATAGACCCCCAAACTGTAGTTTGGATGTTGCGGAGGGCAATAAACAGGAAATTAGAGACATATGCAATAACGAAACATTTGTAATTATGAGTGACTTTAATCTGCATATAGATAGGGCTAACCAAATTAGTCACAATACAATGGAAGGGGAATTTCTGGAGTCTATACGGGATGGTTTTCTAGACCAATACATTGAGGAACCAACTGGAGAACAGGCCATTCTAGACTGGGTATTATCTAATGAGAAAGGAATAATTGGCAATCTAGTTGTGCAAGACCACTTGGGGATAAGTGACCATAAAATGATAGAATTTTTCATCAAGTTGGAGTGTGATAGAGTTGATTCTGAGACTAGGATCCTGAATCTTAATAAAGGAAACCATGAAGGTATGAGGTGTGAGTTGGCTATTGTGGATTGGGAAACATTACTTAAAGAGATGCTGGTGGATAGGCAATGGCAAACAAATCAAAGAACTCATGGATGAACTGCAACGATTGTGTATTCCTGTCTGGTGCAAGAGCAAAACAGGAAGGATGGCCAAACCATGATTTACAAGAAGCCTGCAAATTGATCAGAGAAACAACAGACATGAGGATTGGGAGCAGTTTGGAATTCACTGAAGGAGGACTAATGGATGGATTAAGAAATGGAAAATAGAATATGAGAGTAAGCTTGCGGGAAACAATAAAACTGATTATAAAATTTTCCATAGATATGTGAAGAGAAAAAGACTGATGAAGACAGATGTAGGTCCCATACAGTCGGAAAGAGGGTCATTTATAATGGCGAACAAAGAAGTGCCTGACCAACTAAATACATCCTTCGGTTCTGTCTTCACAAAGGAGGACACAAATAACAGCCGGGATTCTCCCAAAACAAAACTGAGCGCCCCATTGGTGGGAAAATAGGAGTATTTCCCACTTGCTTTTTGGGCATCCTTACCAGAATGAATCTCCGACATTCTCTGCAATGCAGAGTACCTCAGCGTGATTCATTCTGGAAAGTGGTGGGGGTGGCCTATTTCCACTAGAGAAGCCACTGTGCATGCGTCGATCTGTCACTGCAGAGATTGGCGCATGTGCACTGCCCCCCCCCCCCCCCCCCCCCCACCCATTGCCAGCCTCCCAATCATTGGGCTTCTCAAACCCCCTGATTGCTGACCTTCTCAACGCCCCCATCACTGGCTTTCCCGGCCACCCACAACCACTGGCCTACCGGACCCCCTCCGGGCCAGCCCTGATCCATAACCCCATGGCTAGCCCCAGCCCCCACCCATCCTGATGGCCAGCCCTGACCCCCCCCCCCTCCCCCCCTCCATGGCTAGCCCCGATTGCTCTCCTCCCTCCCTCACCCACCAATCCCACTTGCAGTGTGGCAGTGGGGAGCAGCTGTAAACCCTGCTGGTGGGAACAACTCCTGGCCAGGAGTGGGGGGAGACGCTAGCGGGCCTGGAGAATACCATCCCAGGCCTGCTAATTATATGGAAATGTCAATTTCAATGATATTTCCATATGGTAATTAGCTCCACGCTTATTTCGGACATGAAGCTGATTGCGTTAAAACAAGTGTTTGGGAGACTCGCGACTGGCTGAACCGGCTTGGGAGACTGGTGGAATGCCTCCCGCTGGTGTCTACCGGCCAACATATCTGAAATGTAGGTGAGCATGGGGTTTAGTGAGCAGGAGGAACTGAAAGAAATTAATATTAGTAGAGAAATGGTGTTGGGGAAATTGGTGTGATTGAAGGCCGATAAATCCCCAGGGCCTGATAATCGACGTCCCAGAGCAATTCAGGAGGTGACTCAAGAAATAGTGGATGTATTGGTGGTCATACAAAGAACAAAGAATAGTACAGCACAGGAAACAGGCCCTTCGGCCCTCCAAGCCTGTGCCGCTCATTGATCCAACTAGACCATTCGTTTGTATCCCTCCATTCCCAGAATGCTCATGTGACTATCCAGGTAAGTCTTAAACGATGCCAGCGTGCCTGCCTCCACCACCCTACTTGGCAGCGCATTCCAGGCCCCCACCACTCTCTGTGTAAAAAACGTCCCTCTGATATCTGAGTTATACCTCGCCCCTCTCACCTTGAGCCCGTGACCCCTCGTGCTCGTCACCTCCGACCTGGGAAAAAGCTTCCCACTGTTCACCCTATCTATACCCTTCATAATTTTGTACACCTCTATTAGGTCTCCCCTCATTCTCCATCTTTCCAGGGAGAACAAGCCCAGTTTATCCAATCTCTCCTCATAGCTAAGACCCTCCATACCAGGCAACATCCTGGTAAACCTTCTCTGCACTCTCTCTAAACCTCCACGTCCTTCTGGTAGTGCGGCGACCAAGATTCTATAGAATCTTCCAAGATTCTATAGACTCTGGAACAATTCCTACGGATTAGAAGGCAACTAATGTAAACCCACTATTTAAAAAGGGAGGTAGAGAAAAATAGTGAATTATAAACCAGCCATCCTAACATTGGCAGTGGGGAAAATTCTACAGTCCATTGTCAATGATTTTATAGAAGAGCACTTAGTAAACACTGGTAGAATCCAACAGAGTTAGCATGGATATAGAAAATTGAAATCATGCTTGATAAATCTACTGGAATTCTTTGAGGATGTAACCAGTAGAGTTGATGAGGGGAGCCAGTGGATGTGGTTTATTTGGACTTTCAGAAGGCTTTCAACAAAGTCCCACATGTAAAACTAAAGTGCATGGGATTTGGGTAGTGTATTGAGATGGATAGAAATCTGATTGGCAGACAGGAAATAAAGAGTAGGAATAAAGAGGTCTTTTTTGAATGGCAGTCAGTGACAAGTGGATTATCGCATGTATTTCAGGAAAGATGTTCTTGCTATAGAGGGAGTGCAGAAGGCTTACCAGACTGATTCCGAGGATGGCAGGACTGACATATGATGAGAGATTGAGTTGGTAAGGATTATATTCACTGGAGGTCAGAAGAATGAGTGGGGATCTCATAGAAATCTATAAAAATCTAACATGACTAAGCAGAGTTGATGCAGGAAGGATGTTCCGATACTGGGGATGTCCCGAACCAGGGGTCACAGTCCCCTCCCCCAGGATAAACCTTTTTGAACTGAGATGAGGAGAAATTTCTTCACCCAGAGTGTGTGAGCCCATGGAATTTGCTACCACTGAAAGCAGTTGAGGCCAGAGCATTGTATGTTTTCAAGAAGAAGTGAGATGTAGCTCTTAGGGTCAAAGGGATCAAAGCATATGGGGGGAAGGCAGAATCAGGCTATTAAGTTGGATGGTCAGTCATGATCATAATGACGAAGCAGGCTCAAAGGGTCATGTGGCCTACTCCTGCTCCTATTTTCAATGCTTCTATGTTTCTAGTGGGAGTGTAAAATTGGGCACCATAGAAGTGGCAGCAGGCCCATCATGTATCCATCCCCACCCACCCCCTTTAGTATGTTACACACAGTGGCGGTTGGCACCAAAAAGCCTGCTCATCCATAGGACAATTGAGGCCACACGGACATACTCTGCAGCAGTTGGCATTTTCCCCACCACTGACAAAGTTCATGCCACATGTTCAGGCCCTGCAGTACAAGCTGCCGCCTAGTTGTTGGGCCAGGACTAGTGCTTCCTGTTTGAGCACACTGTGATCATTGGAGACAAACTCCCCCTCCCCCACAAAGGTTTCACAATACCCCACATTTCCCTCATTACTGCTCTGTATATCCCAACCCTCCAATCCCACAGGCTAGCGTGACATGGCGAAACCCCACTCCCGGTAACTGGGATAAGAGATACTGGGCGTTTGATGTTTTATCGATTCTCCAGGCACGGACCTCTTCTCACATGGGGCTGAAAATCCTGCCCCAATCCAATTAAAGCCGCCCCATGTAAAATTCAGCATACTGGGTCATCCAAATCAATTTTAAAGCAGTTTGAATCAATTCTACATGATTGGGCGGCATGGTGACACAGTAGTTAGCACTGCTGCCTCACAGCGCCAGGGACCCAGGCAATTCCAGCCTCGGGTGACTGTCTGTGTGGAGTTTGCACGTTCTCCCCATGTCTGCGTGGGTTTCCTCTGGGTGCTCCAGTTTCCTCCCACACTCCAAAAATGCGCAGGTTAGGTGAATTGGCCATGCTAAATTGCCTCTTAGTGTCCCAAGATGTGTAGGTTTAGGGGGATTAGCAGAGTAAATACTTGAAGGGGAACAGGTCTGGGTGGGATTTCCCCTTAGTGTCAGGGGGATTACGTGGAGTTACAAGGTTGGAACCTGGGTCGGTGCAGACTCGATGGGCTGAATGGCCTCCTTCTGCACTGTAGAGATTCTATAATAGCAACCATCTCGTCTGAAACATTGGAATCCATGGGGTAGATTTGCGCATTTACTACTTGGACAGTAATCTGATGAAGCAGGTCATTCTCCAGCTATAGAATCCACTTGATCCTAATTCCACTTATTCCATTGCAGTGAAGATCAGACGCCTGTGTAAGGGGCAGGACATCCATTTAAACAACTGACAAGATGAAAATCTCCCTCTGCGATTCCTCCAAAAGTGAAGTTTAATTTCAATTTCTTCAATTTTAAAGTGACTGTACTAGATGAGCCAGGCCAGATCTTTGTTATAATGTTAAAATTGCTTTCATTCTTTGCTTACTGTTCTCCAACACAAACATGCGCACAAACACATCTTGAACGTATGAAGGGATTGATCTCCTTGATAGCTGCATTTGATTTTGCCACTCAGACATATCTATATGATCTCTTTGAATGAAATGACTGCAACTGATTAGGTTTTCAGTGATTAGCAGCGAAAAGTAACATTCTGAGATAACTTCAAAAACACCAACTATTCAGAAGCGAAATTCCTGCTGTGGATCATTTGAAAAGTGCTCATCCCAAGTACAAACAGCAGGAAGCCTTAAACAATTTTCCCTGAAAAGATTCAATGGTCTCTGCATAAAACATTCTCCCTCGACAGAGAATTCCATGGTCTGGCAACTCTGAATTTCTCCAGTGCGTATGGCTGGAGGTTAAAGTATTCCAATATTTTTCAATGTGCCACTTCATTCTCCTGATTGAGCCTCGTGAATTGTTGCTGTGGCAACCTCAGCTGTTCAGCCATTCTAATTCTTTGCTTCACTCTCTTCTGTGTTATTACATTGCTCTGCTAACCCTTTTCAAAAACCTATCCTCCAATGTATAGTTTTCCCTCCATCCTGATGTTTGGAGTTTATACACATTCAAACACTAAACCTGAGGTTTAATTTATTTTAATAACTACCACGCCTAATTGACTCTAAGGGTAATCCATTTGATTCCGCATTGCATTGCAACTATCTTTCAGAATAATCTACCACCTTGCAAACTGCGGCAGCATTTTTGTGTTTTCTTCTAAAAGATTGTCACGTAAACAGCAAATCTTTACAGTTCTGTTTGAAATATTTTGGTGTCTAGTTTGTCTGGTTCATCGCAGTTTAATTTATTTTCTGCTCTCTCCTTCTTTCCAATCTCTGCTGTTCAAAGTCCTTTCTCCTCCCGACTTCACTCTTCAAATTATTTTAATTCACTTTGTCACTGCTCCTCCCCATTTACTTCCAGCCATTTCAACAAGCACTTTAGAAAATCTATTTACTTATAATTACATTCTCTTGCATTTATCGTGAGGGCCATCTGCTGCCTTTTCTCAGACTGACTCTTAACTTCCATTCTTCTCATCAAATTATCTCAGTTCCATCCACTGTCTCAACATTACACGAGCATCAGTTCAATTCAACTTCAATCAAAGCACTCCCAAATGATGTGGGGAGATGATGGCCTAGTGGTATCATCGCTAGACTATTAATCCAGTAGCTCAGTAATGTTCTGGGGACTTGGATTCGTATCCACGACAGGTAGTGGAATTTGAATTCAATAAAAAATATCTGGAATTAAGAATTTACTGCTAACCAGGATTGTTGGGGGAAAAATCCCATCTGGTTCACTAATGTCCTTTAAGGGAGATCTTTAAAGAAGGGGACCCAGGTTCAATTCCGGCCTCGGGTCACTGTCTGTGTGGAGTTTGCACATTCTCCCCGTGTCTGCATGGGTTTCCTCTGGGTGCTCCGGTTTGCTCCCACAGTCCAAAGATGTGCGGGTTAGGTGGATTGGCCATGCTAAATTGACCCTAGTGTCAGGGGGATTAGCGGGGTAAATGTGTGAGGTTATGGGAATAGGGCCTGGGTGGGATTGTGATCAGTGCAGACTCGATTAGCCAAATGGCTTCCTTCTGCACGGTAGGGATGCTATGATTCTATGCTGTCTATCCCTAGTCTGGCCTACATGTGACTCCAGAGCCACAGCAACATGGTTGACACTCAACTGCCCTCCAAGGGCAACTCAGGATGGATAATAAGTGCTGGGCAGCCAGCGACACCCATGTCCCACAAATTAATTTTTTAAAATTGTCAGGATGAGTGGCGCATCTTTTGGAGGAAATATCTGCCCTCTCGGGTAGATGTAAAAGATCCAACAGTACTATCATGAAGAAGAGTTTAGGAATTCCTCTTGCTATATATATATATTAAATAAAGCATATATACAATATTCATCCCTCAACTAACATCACGAAATCTGACTATCCATAAAACTTGGTATTGAAGGGCACCAGTAAAATGTTTCTGAACTGCTCTTGCATCCTTAAAATGGAACTCCAGTATTACTGACTTTTATTGGGACATGAAAATTTTGAAATTGTGTTTCCTTCTTTTGGGAGTTTACCATGCAAAAATTGGCTTCCACACTTCTTGCATTAAAGCAGTGACTCCGCTTCAAAGGTAACCTCATTGGCTGGAAAGTAGTTTGGGACATCATAAGATCATGGGAGGTGCTTTTTAAATGCAAGTTGGTTCTTTTTTCCTCCATGTATCAGTATCTCAATCTTCAATAATTGTATCCTCAGTTTGTTCCTACAACATAGAATCATAGAATCCTTATAGTGCAGAAGGAGGCCACTCGGCCCAACAAGTCTGCACTGACAACAATCCCACCCAGGCCCTATCCTCACAACCCCACATATTTACCCTGACACTCCCCTGACACTAAGGGGCAATTGAGCATGGCCAAACCACCAAAACCACACATCTTTGGACTGTGGGAGGAAACCGGAGCACCCGGAGGAAACCCATGCAGACACGAGGAGAATGTACAAACTCCGCACAGACAGTGACTCGAGGCCGGAATTGAACCCGGGTCCCTGGCGCTGTGAGGCAACAGTGTTAACCACTGTGCCACTGTGCTGCCCCATGAATTAACATGTTAATTCTTGATGAAGGTATGTAACAGCGCCCAATCTTTTTTTATTATTCATTCATGGGGTGTGGGCGTCACTGGCTGGCCTGCATGACTCCATCTGACGAAGGAGCAGCGCTCCGAAAGCTTATGGTATTTGCTACCAAATAAACCTGTTGGACTTTAACCTGGTGTTGTGAGACTTCTTACTGCATTTATTGCCCATTCCTGAGGGATGCACCATAGGGATTCTATGATTCTATGTTGTAGGAACAGGACTGAGGATACAATTATTGAAGACTGAGATACTGATGCATGGAGGAAAAAGGAACTAACTTGCATTTATAAAGCACCTTCCATGATCTTATGATGTCCCAATGTACTTTATAGCCAATGAGGTCACCTTTGAGGTGTAGTCGCTGCTTTAATGCAGGAAGTGTCAAAGCCAATTTGTGCACAGTAAACTCCCAAAAGAAGGAAACACCATTTCAAAATTTTCATGTTCCAATAAATAAATAACATTTTACATCCCTGAGGGCATTTAAAAATCAACCACATTGCTGTGGGTCTGGAGTCACATACAGGCCAGGTAAGGATGCTAATTTAGTCTACTAAAGGACATTAATAAACCAGATGGGTTTTTCCAACAACTGACAATCGCTTCATTGTCATCATTAGACTTTTAATTCCAGAGTTTTTATATTGAATTCAAACTCCATCAGCTGCCATGATGGGATTTGAACCCGGGCCCCAAAGCATTACCCTGGGTTTCTGGATTACTAGTCCAGCAACCATACACCATCCCACCGCCTCTCACGAAAGAGATCAATCAAAATAAAGCACACTGCAGATATGCACTTGATGGAAAATAATTAGTTGCTTGGTTTAATCCGATCTGATGAACAACTTTTACTGAAATCTGAACTTGCCTTGCGAGAATTTTTTAAAAATAGGAATATTAACTGTTCTTAAAGAGGTTAGCATCTTAATCTGCATCATAAAATGAACAATTTACCTTAATGATGGAGTCAGTGAAGTGTGTAACAATCTAATGAGTCTAGAGAGGCTTTTAGGTAATAAACTCTCCATTAACTGACCTGAATAACACTAGAAAGGCAGTCTATACAATAGTAATCTTATGCATTACTTGATTGCACTTCTATAAACATTCATAACATACTATAACTCATTTAAGAATTTACAGTTAGAAGTGAATTAATAATACTCATCTATGGATGCTTAGAGCACACAATACTTGCAAATGGAATCAATGTAGAAACACTATGGTGTTTGTGTAAATAATGTTTGTGTGAAGGAAATATATTTTATTCTCAGAATCATATAAATAGGTTTTGTTGCATTGTCCAGTCATACTTTGGTCGCTACATTTGATGCCTACAAGATATTATACTTTCCCATCTGTAGGACTTTTACCATTAGTTTGGTTTTATGAGCTTCTTATTTCTCTACGTTAGCATTTTCTGGTTCCAGTTGCATTAGTAAAATCTCTATTGTCATGAGTAATCATTGTTGTAATATGAGCAATATTTTATCAACAATCATAAATACATGACCTGCCAAAGCTCAGTGACTTGAGTGGCTGTTAAAACATAGGTGACCAACCAATGATGTCAAATTAAGCTTCAAAGTTGTCACATCTAACTCCAGTGAAAGTATCAAGTATTTCACTCACCAATCAATTGGACCAGATTTTCCACCCCTTAACTTAATCAGAGGATAAAATGTATTTTTACCCAACTCTAAGTTCACCTTCAAATGTTTAAGTGAAGTAATTTCTGAGGCTTCAAAGAATATCAAAATGTATTTGTTCCGACCATTGTGCTTCTAGATGTTGCTCATAATATAGTCACCCTGAACTTACTTCCGTTGCTATGGTTTTTCTTCATTTGGGTACAATTGCTCCACGCAGTCACAACATTCCTATAGGTGTTAATGAACATGGACTAAAGTTGTTCCGTCCTTCCCCAAGTGAACACATATTTAATGATCTTTGCCTGGCCAAAATCACTTCTTGTGGCACTGTCTGGGACTCTTTAGTGGGACACAACAGTTGGAAAAATAATAAATGCAGCAGCAAATGTAAAAATAGTTTTACAGACTGATTGATGATGTGGGACGATTGTACCCAAATGAGGAAAAACCATAGCAACTGAAGTTCAAAGCAGCTGTATTACGAGGAGACTTTAAAAGCATTCTAGTTGATACATTATACATTTTTATACCCTTTGAAGCACTATTTTTAAAACCCTGGAATATTTTACTCAAAAAAGTAAGTTAATGACCGCCACCAAGAACACTTTGTTGTAATACCCGAAGTGACTCAGCTGCTGTCATAGAGAGGTCGGTAAAATTGAATTACTGATTCGAATAGATCATTAAAGAGAATCCATCTTGTTTCAAGTAATAAAATGTACATGTTACCGTTTCTTTCCAATTTTAATGAGGGCAGTGTTCTGGGATGTTTTTTAAATAGAAGAGGTGAATGTGATTTTGTTAAACTTTCTTTTTTTGTCCTTTTAGCTTGATAATCTAGGGAAAAGCAATATATACATCAGTCCACCTGGAGGTATTCCATACATATTAATGTTAAATTTAAACTGATTTATGCTGATTGCTTCCTGCAGAGAGCCACTGCTAGAGAGAGAGAGAAAGAGAGAGAGAGAAAAATTGTGCTAATTTTCTTCTTGAAGTAACCCATATCCAAAAGGTGAAGAACAGGAACTAATTATGCAATTTGGACAGTTCATTTGTATAAGTGTGCATTGATAGAAACATAGAAACTAGAAGCAGGAGTAGGCTATTCAACCCTTCGAGACTGTTCCGCCATTCATTTTGATCATGGCTGATCATTGAATTCAATATCCTGATCCCCCTTCCCCCATATCCCTTGATCCCTTTAGCCCCCAAAGCTGTATCTAATTTTTTCTTGAAATCAGGAAATGTTTTGGCCTCAACTACATTCTATGCTAGTGAATTCCATACATTCACCACCCTCTGGGTGAAGAAATTTCTCCTCATCTCAGTTCTAAAAGGTTTACCGTTTATCCTCAAACTATGAACCATCGTTCTGGACTTCCTCACCATTGGGAACATTTTTTCTGAATCTACCCTGTCTAACCCTGTTAGATTTTTATAAGTTTCTCTCAGATCCCCTCTCATTCTTCTAAACTTCAGTGAATATAATCCTAAACTGACTTAGTCTCTCCTCATATGACAGACCTACCATCCCAGGAATCAGCCTGGTAAATCTTTGCTGTACTCCCTCCATAGCATGGGCATCCTTCATCAGATAAGGTCACCAAACCTGCACACAATACTCCAGCTGTGGCCTCACCAACGTCCTATACAATTGCAGCAAAACATCCCTATCCCTATACTTAAATCCTCTCGCTATGAAGGCCAACATTCCATTTTCCATTTTTACTGCCTGCTATACCTGCGTGCTTACTTTCAGCGACTAATGCACAAGGACACCAAGGTCTCACTGAATATCCACCTCTCTCAATTTACACCCATTCAAGTAATAATCTGCCTTCCTATTATGGCGACCAAAGTGGATAACCTCACATTTATCCACATCTGTCATGCATATGCCCACACACTCAGTCTGTCCAAATCATGCTGAAGAATCTCTGCATTCTCCTCACAGCTCACTCTCCCACCCCCAACTTTATATCACCTGCAAATTTGGAGATAATACATTCAGTTCCCTCTTCCAGTTCATTAATATATAATGTGAACAGTGGGGTCCTAGCAGAGATTCCTGAGGAACCCCACTAGTCACTGACTGCCATTCAGGAACAGACTCATTTATGCCAACTCTTTGTTTCCTACCTGCTAACCAGCTTTCTACCCATCGCAAGACATTACCTGCAATTCCATGTGCTTTATCTTTACATAGCAGTCTATTTTGTGAGACCTTGTCGGAAGCCTTCTGATCCGGATGTAACATGTCTAAAAAGGATTTGTGATGGGAGGGAAGAAAACGAACATTTACCTAAAATTTAAAAGGTTGGAAGCAATTAGAGTGGTCAAAAACTTGTAAAAGCCTCATCAAACCCACTTTCAAGACTGGAGGAGGAAGAGATTAAGATTAAAAACAAAATACTGCAGGTGCTGGAATTTGAAACAAAACAGAAAATGCTGGAAAATCTCAGCAGGTCTGACAGCATCTGTGGGGAGAGAATAGAGCCAATGTTTTGAGTCTAGGTGACCCTTTGTCGGAGATTAAGATTCCCTTTGTCAGAGATTAAGATTACTTTATTGTGTCATTGGGGTTTAGATGGGGTTTGGGGATTGTCTAGTCTCCCAAAGGTATGCCGTTCAAGTCCATAGTCTTTTCAACAAAGCTATTTATTTACAGTAAGTTTTACACATTTGGACTGCCACAAGAGTTAACAACTTCTGCTCTCTTCAAGATTTTCCTTTTGACTCAGTCATGCCATTATGACAGCAGTATCATGTATATGTTATGGACTGTCTGTAAACAGAAAGGTGTTTTCGATTTGTTTCTTTTATTCTAAGCGGTGGTTTATTTCCCAAACACTCAGTTTTTGTGTGATCCAATTTCCTATTAACATCCTCACAGCAAACCCGTGTTGGGATGAACTAAAAATTAGTTTGTTTATTGCACACACATAAACCACGAAAGGAGGGTCACAACATCAGCTCCACACTCAGACAGTAAAGAGAGTGATAGAGAAAAGAAGGTTTTACAACAGAGAGACCACAGAGAAACAAAATATTGGTTCACGTGAGATGCAAAGTCCAGAATGAAAGTTCAATGAGCTATTCCTTCATGGAGGTCGGTAGGCTCAAATCTGATGCTGGATAATTCACTTTTCTGGTGGTAGTGACTTCACACGATGAGACAGGCATGCAGGGATGAATCGATCTTTTAGGTGATGGTACAGAACTTCCAGCAGAAGCTGTGTAGATGGGACAGGGTGCCCAACCTGAGCCCAAGCTCATTCAAGTGTGGCCTGTTAGTCAGATGTTAAACAGCAGACTGAGCAATGCAGCTCAGCAAAGCATTATTAACCTGTTCAATAAGCCAGAGGCTTAGGTCATGTGACATTACCTCATTGCAAGGTTTTTAACAAAGGATGTTTATCTAAGGTCTAGAATTTGGCTTGATCTCCAAGACACCTTTGCAGGTTAAAAGGAATGTTTGAGAGGCCTTTGTCTTAGTAGACATTCCATCTCCGTTGGCAAACCTAGATTATCAAATACAAAAAGCCTTTGATGTTGCTCCTTTTGAAGTTGGACTGTGCAATCCCCAGGTGATCATTAATGTCGCCTCAGAGATAACAAGGTGCGTGATTTCCAAAACTACCAAGTGGCTTCTTTTGTTCTGGAGTCAAAGGCAGACACAGTTTCAGCCATTTTAAGGATCTTTGTTCAGTTATCAAAATTTTAGAAACAGGCATGCATTCTATATACATATATCATAAAAATATACAGTGTGAGCTCTGAGTCCCTCACAGGTGATTCTGATATTAACCTTTATTCTAAAACCATGTGGTAGCAGAAGTTAAGGGAAAGGATCTCCCAGGTGCAGGCTGCTGGCCACAATGACCCATTCTGTCACTGGCTATATCAGCCCTATAGTTCACATCCTGAAAACAGATGGCACAGCTCTACATCTAGCTTTCTGCTGACCCACTCCCTACAAAGGCACTTTCCCACAGGGAGGTACAGTAAGATTTTCAATTATAGTTGGTGGCATCTAGGCAGATGCAGTTGATGATCAGCCTGGCATTGCAGCACCAAATAAAGAATGAAATGTCAGGTTGGGATGCTTCTGATGAAATATCTGGTACAATACTTACCATGGTTCTTATATAATGCCATCAGCCCTGCTGTCAGAACTATAGTAAGAAGTTTAACAACACCAGGTTAAAGTCCAACAGATTTATTTGGTAGCAAAAGCCACAAGCTTTCGGAGCCTTAAGCTCCTTCTTCAGGTGAGTGGGAATTCTGTTCACAAACAGGGCATATAAAGACACAAACAAGTCTGTGTCTTTATATGCCCTGTTTGTGAACAGAATTCCCACTCACCTGAAGAAGGAGCTTAAGGCTCCGAAAGCTTGTGGCTTTTGCTACCAAATAAACCTGTTGGGCTTTAACCTGGTGTTGCTAAACTTCTTACTGTGTTTACCCCAGTCCAACGCCGGTATCTCCACGTCAGAACTATAGTCAGAGTTAGACTTTCGACATGCTCTCACCATCTGCCAAAGTGAGGTCTGGTCACCTTTGATGACAGAGGGCAGCTTTCTGGGTACAAATGCATGGGCATGCAGCACCTTGTGTGTAGTCTGATGTGTTCAGTTTCTGCTTTGGTTGTGCCACATCACAGATTAATATCCTTATTCCACCAAGATTTAAATGAGTAGTGTTTTCTAAACCAGGCAATACCTGTGAAAGGGTAGTCCTGATAATTAATTAATTTAATTAGAAGTAACGTAAAGATAAGTCTTCAATATTTCAAATGGCTGTGACTATATCCTTTGGCAGCATGTTTCATTGTGGGATTGTCCCTGGGGAGAAAGATTGTTGGTATATTATCTGGGAAACACATAGGCCAAATTATCTGGCCGTTCACGCCCTGTCACCACTGCCAGCAAGAACGGAAATTTTGGTGCTGAACCAAATCTCCAGACCAGAGAATTCCAGTTGCAGGCGAGGTTGGAGAATCCGGCCCATATCTTTGTTCTGTGGATGGCTCCTTTGTGCTTTATCATTGCCAGAGGGCACTCGATATGTTTCTGTCAAACCAGTCAATTCCATATTTCATTTCTCCTCATCACTCTGTCTTTCCAGCACCACCGACAAGGAGATTCCCAGAATGTCACTTGTTACAGACTTAAATTTGTGTGGTACGATTGGAAAATTTGCAGATGAAACAAAAATTGGCCATTTAGTTGATATGAAGAGGATAGCTGTCGACTCCAGAATGATATCAATGGTTCGATTGAGTGGGCAGAGAAGTGGCAAATGGAACTTAAGCTTGAAAAAAGTGAGGTTATGCAATTGGGGAGGACAAACAAAGCAAAGAAATAATAAATAAATAATAAAAAAAAGAAGTTATTGAGAGGGATTGAGGAAGTTTGAGACCTTGGAGTGCATATCCACAGGTCCTTGAAGGTGGCAGCAAAGGTGGACAAGGTGGTCAATAAAGCATGTGGAATGTTTTCCTTTATTGGGTAAGGTATTGAATTCAAAAACTGAGATGTTTTGATGGAACTTTATAAAACACTAGTTAGGCCACAGTTGGAGGTTTGTGTACCGTTCTGGTACCAGATCCACTTTGCAGGAAAGACATAATGGGCCCTATTTTACCATTTTGATTCTAAGTGCTGGGCAAACTTGAAACTGGGCATGTTTCAGATCCGACTTTTAGACTTGTTCCCAGGCGGCTCCATACACACTCTGCCTGAAAAAATAGCAGCGATTCTGAATCGCTTTGCAGAAGCCTGTGGGCGAGGCTTATTACGCCCAAATCGTCCAGCTCCAATCGGCACCTCCCACTGCACATAAGCATGAAAAAAAATAGAAAAACGCTCCCCTGCCACATCCCTCCTGGGCCGGATAATGCCTCCCCCAACCCCCAAAAACATTGCCCCACCCCCACAACATAACTGACACCCTTATCCCCCCCACCCCAACCAACCAGAACGATCATGGGCCCCTCCCCCCTTCCCCCCCACCAATCATATACAGATTGGCAGCGGATCCCCCTGCCCCACCTGCCCCTGTCTCCCCGCCCCCACCACACCCCCTGACCCCCCCACCAGAGAGCCATCTGACCCGCCATCCTCCCCTCTACCAGAGAACCATCGGACCCACCTCCCTCCCCCACCACCAGAGAACCATCAGACCCACCTCCCTCCCCCCGACCAGAGAGTCATCTGACCCACGTCCCTCTCCCCCCACCAGAGAGTCATCTGACTCATCTTCCTCCCCCCACCACCAGAGAGCCACTGACCCACCTCCCCTTCCCAACCAGGGAGCCATCTGACCCGCTTCCCTCCCCCCCACCACCGATCTGAGTCAGAGAGCTGCTGGGAGCTCAGAACTTATCTCCTCAGAAGTTGGAGCGCCCGAATTGGACTTTTGCGGACCATGTCTGTTTTGCGCCGAATCTGGATGGGCGAATGCGGTTGTAAAGGGGGAAATGCCTGTAAGTTTGGACATGCAGCCCATGAAGTCAATTTAAATGCATGCAAATGGATTTAAATTGACGTTGCGCCCATTTCGGGTGCAATCCCGACGGCGGCCATTTTCGGTCCTTGGTAAACGGGGAATCGACGCAGAGGTGGGCGCGGATCGAGCCACTCATCTCACACCCGACTTTACCACGTTTTCACACCCGAAAACGAGCGCATCTTGATGGTAAAATTGGGCCCAATTACTCTGGAAAGAATGCAGAGGAGGTTTACAAGAATGTCACCAGGGCTTGAAAAATGCAGCTATGAGGAGAGATTGAATAGGCTAGGGATGTTTTCCTCAGAACAGAGGCGGCTATGAGGACCTAACTGAGGTGTACAGAATTATGAGGGGCCTCGACAGGGTAGATAGGAAATACTTCATGGTGGAAGACATTCATAAAATATTGAATAATCAAAGGCAGGGGGTGGAGGGGTGGGGTGGGGAAGGAAAGAAATACAATAACCACCACGAGAGAAAAAAATACCAGGGAAACTAATGCGGTTAAAGACTGATAAGTCCCCTGAACCTGATGGGTTGCATCCCAGGACATTAAAGAAAGTAGCTACACAGATAGTGAATGCACTGATAGTAATCTCCCAAAAATCCTTAAATTTGCGTAAAGTCCCAGAGGATTGGAAAACTGCCAAAGCAACACCATTATTTAAAAATGGAGGGAGACAAAAGATAGGTAACGATAGGCCATTAGCTTAACTTCTGTCATTATAAAAATGTTAGATACCATTATAAAAGATGTAATTGCAGAGAATTTAGAAATACATAATATAATCAAGCAGAGTTAGCCTGGCTTCATGAAGGAAAAATCATGCTTGACAAATTTATGAGAATACTTTGAGGCAGTAACATGCAGGATAGATAAAGGAATGCAATATCCTTGGATTTCCAAAAAATGTTCGATAAGGTACCACACAAAATGGTACTTAATAAGATAAGAGTCCATTGTGTTGGGGTAGTATATCAGTATAGATTAAGGATTGGCTATCTGACAGAAGACAGAAAGCTTTTGATTTGATTTGATTTATTATCACACATACTAGTATACAAAGAAAAGCATTGTTTCTTGCATGCTAAACAGACAAAACATACCGTATTTAGGGTAGGAAAGGAGAGAGTGCAGAATATAAAGTTTTAGAAGCATAGAACGAAAGTAAAAGGTAGAATTAGAAGATATGTTGGGCACAGCTTGCAAGAAGCTGCCTCTGGCACCATCTTGAGTCATCTTATCCCAGCAGGGATAAGCGGGGCATTTTCAGAATGGCAACCTGTAACTAGTGGAGTGCCACAGGGATCAGTGCTGGGCCACAATTATTTACAATATATATTAATGACTCGGGCGAGGGAAGTGAGTGTACTATTGCCAAGTTTGCAGATGACACAAAATTAAGAGGGAAGACAAGTGGTGAGGATGATACAAAGAGCCTACAGAGGGCTATAGACAGGTGAGGTGAGTGGGCAAAAACTTGGCAGGTGGAATATAATGCAGGAAAATGTGAAGTTGCGCACTTTGGTGGAAGAATAAAGGAGTTAAATGGAGAAACACTGCAGAAATACAGCATAGAGGGAGTTGGGGGTCCTTGTGCATATATCACAAAAAGCTAGCATGCAAGGTCAGCGGGTAATTGGGAAGCCAAATAGAATGTTGGCCTTTATTTCAAAGGGAATGGAGTATAAAAATAGAGAAATCTAGCTAAAAGCAGACAAGGCACTAGTTAGACCATGCCTGGAATACTGTGAATAGTTCTGGATTCCTTATCTGAGGAAAGATATACTGGCGTTGGAGGCAGTGCCAGAGAAGGTTCACTAGGTTGATCCCAGGTATGAGGAGAGGTTGAATAGGTTGGGCCTGTATTTATTGGAGTTTAGAAGAATGAGGGGCGACCTTATTGACACACATAGGATCCTGAGGGCTTGACAGGGTAGATGCAAACTAGTGGCTAGTCCCTTTTTTTCTCTTTTTGGCCAGTGCAGACACAATGGATTGAATGAACTCTTTAGGCACCATAACTTTTCTTTGGTTGTAAACACTTAAAACAATTGGCCTACTTGCTCATGAGAAGCTCAAGGTCAAAGAGAATTAACAAAATAAATGAGTTTAAAACTGTTAAATTTCTTTTCCTTATGGTCCTTTGTATTAGTTTAAATTTAAATCTCCAGACTCTATTCCAGTTTTCATGACATCCCATAGAAATTGCATTGATCTAACACATAGATGAATGATGCGGAGTTATAAGAACATAAGAACATAAGAAATAGGAGCAGGAGTAGGCCATCTAGCCCCTCGAGCCTGCCCCGCCATTCAATAAGATCATGGCTGATCTGACGTGGATCAGTACCACTTACCCGCCTGATCCCCATAACCCTTAATTCCCTTACCGATCAGGAATCCATCCATCCGCGCTTTAAACATATTCAGCGAGGTAGCCTCCACCACCTCAGTGGGCAGAGAATTCCAGAGATTCACCACCCTCTGGGAGAAGAAGTTCCTCCTCAACTCTGTCTTAAACCGACCCCCCTTTATTTTGAGGCTGTGTCCTCTAGTTTTAACTTCCTTACTAAGTGGAAAGAATCTCTCCGCCTCCACCCTATCCAGCCCCCGCATTATCTTGTTGATAATGTTGTCTGAACTCTTCTCTTTTACTCACATTAATAAAGCTTCCACCTGATTGACCTTCCTTGACTCATCCATTTAACTGCCAGAAATGCAGGTCACACAAGGAGCTGGATTTTCCGGTCATGCTTGCCTCAAAACTGGAAACTCCCCACCCCCCCCCCCCCCCCCAGGTCAATGGACTTTTGAATTGTCCCCCCCCCCCCCACCCCCCCCCCCCCCCCCCCCCCCCCCCCTCCCCACCAGCTACAATTCCCGTGGCAGGCAGGACAGGAAAATTCCCCCCCAAAAGGTTGGAGAATTAGCATTGAGGCAACACACAAAACATTCAGATAGGAACAAAAGTGCATCATTGATGGAATCCTGTAACAGTGATGCTGCCAAGCAGGCTAAGCAGCCAATCATATTGAAGAATTCTCTCAGGCTGCAAATCAGGATGTAAAATGCATTGTTTAATAACTTTTCATAAATTTTACAGCGAGTGAAATAACAATTGGCCATGTAAGTTGAAACCTTTCTTTTTGAATATAATCCTTACTACATTAAAAACTGCGTGTCACTGAGCTTCTTGTGGTGCTGCAATCAGGTCCCTGGGGTTTCTGCTTGGCATTGATTGCTACAGTTATCTACTCCTGCTGCCTTCACAAAGCTTGTCTGGAAGACCTTCTGACACGCTGTAGATTGTTCACATCACTCCTCTTCTCCAACTCCCCCACCAAGACTTCACTTGCAGTGTCAGAGAACTTTTGGAAAATGTTCCCTCATCTGCTGTGCCATAATTCACTTTACGTCATGCTCAGATTCTATTCCACAAATAGTTCCAGCACCTGCTCTGCCCACATGCACCTCCCCTTTTAGACATGTAGGCTGACTTTACATGGTGCTAGTTCTTACAAAAACCTGAGCCTCCTGCTGAGATGTGCAGCAGTGACTGCACCGAGTATTTGTACAAATGAAGCTAGCATTCTGTCTGCATTGCAAGCAATGTGTATGGATTAGTTTCACATTGCGATCTCCGCTCCCATTTCCAGGAGCTATCAAATGTTGTCCCTTGTGCCTCTAGCTAGAAAATTCACTGAGCAACAAAAAAGAAACGTGTTTTTATCAAGCATCTTTCATGACCTAAGGGCATCCTAAAATTCTTCACAACCAATAAAATATACCATGATTACAATGTAGGAAGTGGGACAGCTAACAGATGCTAAAGGTACAGCTGACTACACTGCAAGAAGGGATCATCATTGCTGCTGGAATACCAAGAATTGACCTGCACGTGTTTGGTTACACACCAGCTGGACATTGAGGGGGTAGAAATTTTTCTGGTTGCATTACCTCTTAAAGTTCACATGCAGCGCCCTAAAGGTGTGCAGTCAATGGCCCCCTACACTGTAGGGAAACCTACAATCCTGACAAAGCCACAAGCATGTAAGACAGAATGAAATGCATTCGTGTATAGAGAGTCGGTGATCTCCCTCGCACAATTATGGATAGTGATCTGGGGAACATAAGAACATAAGAAATAAGAGCAGGAGTAGGCCATCTAGCCCCTCGAGACTGCCCGCCATTCAATAAGATCATGGCTGATCTGATAGTGGTTTAGTTCCACTTACCCGCCCGCTCCCCATAACCCTTAATTCCCTTATTGATCAGAAATCTATCTACCTGTGACTTAAAGATATTTAACGAGGTAGCCTCCACTGCTTCAATGGGCAGAGAATTCCAGAGATTCACTATCCTCTGAGAGAAGAAGTTCCTCCTCAACTCTGTCCTAAACTGACTCCTCCTTATTTTGAGGCTGTGTCCTCTAGTTCTTGTTTCCTTTCTAAGTGGAAAGAACCTCTCTGCCTCTACCCTGTCTAGCCCCTCATTATCTTATATGTCTCTATAAGACCTCCCCTCAGCCTTCTAAACTCCAATGAGTACAGGCCCAATCTACTCAATCTCTCCTCATAAGCAAACCCCCTCATCTCCGGTATCAATCTGGTGAACCTTCTCTGTACTCCCTCCAAGACCAATACATCCTTCCGCAAATAAGGGGACCAAAATTGCACACAGTATTCCAGTTGTGGCCTCACCAGTACCTTATACAATTGCAGCAAGACCTCCCTGCTTTTATACTCCATCCCTTTCGCGATAAAGGCCAACATTCCATTTGCCTTCTTGATCACCTGCTGCACCTGCAAACTGAGTTTTTGCGATTCATGCACAAGGACCCCAGGTCCCTCTGCACAGTAGCATGTTGTAATTTTTCACCATTTAAATAATAGTCCATTTTACTATTATTCCTTCCAAAGTGGATAACGTCACACTTGTCAACGTTATACTCCATCTGCCAGATCCTCGCCCACTCACTTAGCCTATCCAAATCTCTCTACAGACTTTCCGCATCCTCCACGCAATTCGCTTTCCCACTCATCTTTGTATCATCCGCAAACTTTGTTACCCTACACTCGGTCCCCTCCTCCAGATCGTCTATGTATATGGTAAACAGTTGAGGCCCCAGCACTGATCCCTCCGGCACGCCACTAGTCACCAACTGCCAACCAGAAAAGCACCCATTTATTCCAACTCTCTGCTTCCTGTTAGATAGCCAATCCTCAATCCACGCCAACACTTTACCCCCAACTCCGTGTACCCTAATCTTCTGCAGCAACCTTTTGTGAGGCACCTTATCGAACACCTTCTGGAAATCCAAAAACACCACATCCACCTGTTCCCCTCTGTCAACCGCACTCGTTACATCTTCATAAAAATCCAGTAAATTGGTCAAACACGACTTTCCCTTCATGAATCCATGCTGCATCTGCTTGATTGAACCATTTTTTTCCAGGTGTCGTGCTATTTCTTCTTTAATGATGGATTCCAGCAATTTCCCAACTATGGACGTTAAGCTAACCGGCCTGTAGTTACCCACCTTTTGTCTACCTCCTTTTTAAAACAGTGGCGTCACATTAGCTGTTTTCCAATCAGCCGGCACTTCCCCAGAGTCCAGCGAATTTTGATAAATTACAATCAACGCATCTGCTATTACTTCTGCCATTTCTTTCAGTACCCTGGGGTGCATTCCATCTGGGCCCAGGGACTTGTCTACCTTTAGTCCCACTAGCCTACCAAGCACTACCTCTTTAGTAATAGTAATTGTTTTAAGGACCTCACCCCCTACAGTCCCACGGCCATCAATTTTTGGTAAGCTATTTGTGTCCTCTACCGAGAAGACCGACACAAAAAACTTGCTAAGGCCTCGGCCATTTCCTCGTTTCCCATTATTAAATCCCCTTTCTCATCTTCTAAGGGTCCAACATTTACTTTAGCTACTCTTTTCCTTTTTATATATTTGTAAAAACTTTTGCTATCAGTTTTTATATTTTGTGCTAGTTTAGTTTCATAATCTATCTTTAATGTTGCAAATATCCCCCACTGAAGACTGGAAAGAACCCACATTTAAAAAAATCTCAGAGCCATAGACACATTCACAGCCATTAGCAATGCCACCTTGCCCTGCTCCCAGGCTATAGTTAATACCGCAAAGGTGGCAGATTTACTTAGTGAATTGAATCATCTGAATACTCTTCCCTATGGTAGAAGACTTCCTTCTTGAGGAGCCCCGGGCAGGGGGTGGATATGGTCTCCAACTGACAGTCCTTCTCCACCTCTTCCTCCTCCCCTTTTTTGGCACAGCTTTTCCTCCTCTGTGTCACTTCTATTCATTCTCCCTGTCATGCTGCAGGACAGGGGATGCAGATGGCTGTACCCATGTCTGGGAGCAAGTGGTCTAAGTAGAACACTTGAAGCCAAGGCCAAGGCCTTCAGCACTTGCCACATGACTCACTGTGAACTTCAGCAATTTTAAAATTTAGACCAAATTAACAACAATAATTAGAAATCACTCAACAACTAACCTGAAAGCGGTTGATGATCTTCTTTGATCCGCACTGATGGGGAAGTCCTTCCTGCCGCTGAAGGTATTCTCAAATGTGCAGGGGTCAAGAGATTACGCTAGCTGGTACATTCAGGTCAAAAATTACACTGCTGGGATCAATTCACTGTTTCACACTGAATAACATCACAAGCTGCCTGCCACACATGCTTCTGGCCCACAATCCTGCTCTCGCACTAACTCCCTTACAAAATGGCTTCCAACATGGCCAGCACCAGATGTTCACATATGCACCATGAACAAAATTTTGGAATTGAAACAGTACCTCATAGCACAGCAAATGCATCTGTTACAACAGCAAATTTTGCAGCAATTCTGTTTTATTCATCAATTAAAAAATTAGGTGCTGAATAAAGTTTCAACATTCTCCAAAAAAAGGAGAAAGTGCACCTACATAGAAATGACGAAGTTCCAAAGGTTAGATTTAATATTGAGACAATATACTTTTGCAAGACTTGTTTATATAAAATAAAACTTTAATTCATAAAATTCAACTGAAACTATAAAGAGTGCAGCCTGAAAATTTCTGGCAAAGCAGTGATTCTATGTAGGTCAAATCATGCTAAATAATTCAACCACTCAGTGACTGAAAGATATCGAGCATTGCAGGAACAGCATTGCAATGTTCAATGCCTGAGAGGCAAATTCCTTAAAGAACAGCAAGTGCAGATGTTTATAGTAATTTGCGTTTTGTTCACTGAACCTCAGCTGTAATCATCATCCTTTTGAACATGTTTCATTCACTGGCAGAGGTATTGTCCTTAATAAGTCTGAACATTTGTGCAATACCAGAGGTAAGACACATGTAGTGCTTGCAGGAAATCACAAAGATGGATAAGTAAATGGCAAATCGGAAAAAGCAAACTGCTATGGTTACATTTCTAAGTTACTGAAGGTATGGGGTTACAAATTAAATTTGGGCTCGAGTGCTAAATGGGCAGTATTGCCTATCTGATGAACAGTTCAGTTGGAGGTGATAATACTGAATATCAGACAATCAATATGACAGGCGAACAATGATATTGAGCTTTTATAGAGCTGCTGCCTAAAAGTAATAGCTGGAATTCTCCAACCTCGCCCGCGACTGGGATTCTACAGTCCCGCTGCAGTGAATGGAAATTTGGCTAAGCGCCAAATTCTCCGTTCTCACTGGCAGCAGTAGCGGGGCATACGAGACTAAAGAATTCCAGTCAATGTCTATGGGTTAGTCCAAAAAACGTGCTGGTTAGGTGCATTGGCCATGGTAAATTCTCCCTCAGTGTACCCGCACAGACGCCAGAGTGTGGCGACTAGGGGATTTTCACAGTGGCTTCATTGTCTTGTTAATGTAAGCCTACTTGTGACACTAATAAATAAACTTAAAACTTAAATTTAAACTTGTATATGAGAAAATCACCATTTTACACAGCAACGAATGTAACCAAACCACTTTGTATTGACAAATCTAGGGCAGGATTTTCCAGCCTCCTTGCGGTGTGTTTTGAGGTGGCAGAGGTAGTTCATCACGAGCTGCTGGCAGGATTTTCCAGTCCCACTGATGTCCACTGTGTTTCGCCTAACTCGGACCCTCCTCAGCTGTGGAACTGGCTGTGTGGGGGTGGGGAGGGGGGGGGTGGGTGGAGGTGGTCAACATCAGCAGGATTGGAAGATCCCACTGGCGGCCAATGGCCAACCAATCAAATAAGTGAGAAGCAATTCTTCAGCCTCCCACCATTTAAAAGAATGATTGGCTATACTCCTATAAATAAACAAATACTTATGTCATCAAGGTCAGACTGAACGAATGTGGCCCTAATTGGATCAAAGAACAAATGAAAGTAAAATAAAGAAGAATAAATAGTTCCCCAAATCCACACTGGAGAAAAGAGAAGGGACTCACTGAGAAGAAAATAAGATTAACAATTACTAAGGATGACCTGAGTGGCATTGAAAAGTCTAGTGAAAAAATATATTACAGAGGCAAAACAAAATAGTAATAAATATATAACAGGCACTCGACTGTGAGATGAAAGATAAAAATGGGTTTGAAACTGCAACTGAGCACAAGATAGTAAATATTCAGAATAATTACTTCCTTCAAGTATTCACAAAGGGAAACATGGACAAAATGCTCTATTTGAATAAACATACAAAGGCACAGTTTAGGGCTGCAACATAAATGAGATTGAAGCCCTCGACAAATGGAAAAGGCCAGTAAACAAATAAATCCTCAGCAGCTCAATGGCATTTATCCTAGAATGTTAAGAGAGACAAATAAGGAGATTCCTGAGCAACTGACAATTCATTGAAGGAATCACATGATGCAAAAGAGATCCTAAGGAATTGGAAACAGGAAAATGTGGTGCCGATATTCAAAAAGGCTAGCAAAACAGAGCCAGTATAGTACTCAACCATTGGCCTAACTTCAAATCATGAGATGAATAATCAGGGATAAACATGGGGGATTATGTGTACCACAATCTTCTTCTCCATCTTAGTCGGTGTCTCAGGATCGAGAGAGACTTGCTTCCACTCCAGTACAATGGAGTGGCTGAGAGGGAATGCTGAGATGGCTGATAAATCCGATTCACAAACTGCAGGCTCTGCCACATTCAGGGCAGATGGTGCCTGGAGGACTGTGTAGAAAAATTGTTCGAAGGTTTATGCATTCTCTCCAACACCTTGGCCAGAGGTCTCCGATTTAGTATGCCCTGTCACTGCTGCCAGTGAGGACGGAGAATTTGGTGCTCAGTCAATACTCCATTCACTGCAGCTGAACCAGGAAATCCCAGCCGCGGGCGAGATGGGAGAATTCCAGCCCTTAACTTTGCCTCTATATGTTTCCGATGATGTCTTTTGATGAGTTTGGTGTCTTTCCGAATGACCCTTGTCCATGTTGGTCGGTCATAATCTGGAAATTCCCATGAATCAACAAAGATGTTTGATCTCCTCAGGGATCCCTGAAATATTTTCACAGTCTTCCTGCTACTCTCCTGCTGTGCCCAAGTTCTGAGTAGAGCAGTTGCTTCAGGGTGTCTGTTATAAGGCATAGCGACAACATGTCCTGCCCAATGAAACTGGTTTTGAGTGATTAGTGCCTCAATGCTGGGCATGTTGGCTTGGGAGATGATGCTCCGTTTGGACTGTCTATTTTACCAGATTTCGAGGACCTATTAAAGGCTGGTATTTCTCTGGCACTTTGCCAGTGATTGAAGAATGGATCATAGTGAATTGGTAACTTGGTTTATATTCACCCAAATTTCTCTTCCATTGACTGCAATGTAATCAAAAATCTTTGGACATTTTATTTGCCTGTTGATGCCAATGTGATAAAAAGTTGTTGTTTGGTCTTCACAGAAAACAGACTATGAGATGACCAGGGCACTACAATTCATCAAATTATGTATTGAAATGATTACCATAAGAATTGACATTTTAATTAGCTAACTTCAGCAAGAAATCATTTGGATGGAAAAGAACTGATTTAACATCAGAATGACTCATACAATTAAGGAACAACCAATTCTGTACTGCTTCAAATGAGGAGTTTATCAGGGTTCCATGACTGATCAGCTCTCAGAGGAATGCCATTGAAAAGAATGGTAAGGATTTTAGACTGTGTTTACCTAAGTTGGCACTCCCCTATCGCTAAATGAGCAGCATTTGATAAAATGCTGTTAGCACTGCAGTCTACCGTGGAGATGGTTGACTCTTACGAAGTCCTCTGAAATGGCCCAGCAAACCATTCAGTTCAAGGTCAATTAGGGACAGCCAATAAATGAAATGCTGGCCCAGCCCGACAGCCAACGCTTCTGAATGAATGGAGGAAAAAAAATGTTCTTCTAAACTTCAGGACTATTTGGAACAGAACTATTGGCTCAGGTTTTATCTAATTTGAAAATTCAAATTGCTGCCACAGAAGCCTTGGGCTATAATCTGCAAGAGGCTGTCTTATCCAGTTTCAACATGTTGGGGAATTCAATTGAGTGAACTTTGGATTGAGGATTTGCAGATCTCATTTCAAACGTGAGATCTACTCCTGGTCATTGCTCATGCTGAGGGAACGCTCAACATGCCAGATATAAGCACCGGTATGAGGAACAGTACACCCAGCACCCTCGGCTTGACAATGCATGTGCTAGAAAGTGGAGAGGAATCACCAGTCCAGATTGATACAAATGAATCAGTTCCAGGCTCATTTAAAGAACCAGCACAAGGAGTTTTAGAGATATCTGAACACCAATTGCTTCTCATTGAAATCCTACAGCTAATCAGCAGATCCATTGTTTCCATAGCGGGGCAGGGTTGGGGGGGAAAATCACTTTGAAAAATAGTGATTATAAATAACAGGCTAGGGGTTAAATCGTGTAGCAAATACACTGGCAATGAGAGACATCTCAATTGGAAAGAGCAATAACATCATTCACACTCATTACAAAGTAATGTAATAAATTGGTTGTGCTGTATTTGAACTGGATCCACTGATCTAATTTGCTTTTGTAGAATAAGATAACAGTGTAGCAATTAATGGCAATTAGCAATGGTTGAAAAAGTACAGATACTGTTGTAGAAGGTAATTTAAGATGCTATTAGAGGGGAGGCAATGGCATAATGGTATTGACTCTGGATTAGTAATCCAGAAATGCAGGGTAATGTTCTGGGGACCAGGATTCATATCCCACCATGGCAGATGTTGATATTTGAATTCAATAAAAAAATGAGTTAAAAATCTAATGATGACCATGAAACCATTGCCAATTGCTGTAAAAACCCACCTGATTCACTAATGTCCTTTAGGAAAGTAAATTTGTTGTCCTTAGCTCTTCACTACCCTCTGAAATGACATAGAAAGCCATTAAGGACAGCTAGGGCTAGGCAACAAATGCTGGCCCAGCCAATGAAGCACTCATCCCATGAACAAATAAAACAAAAATTCTAAGTACTCAAGCGAAATTAGCTGATGTTTGACAAAGGGTCGTCTGGATTCAAAATATCAGTTCTTTTCTCTCTTACAGATGCTGCCAGACCTGCTGAGATTTTCCAGCATTTTCTCAGAAACTTTGATCAATGGATCTTTGAGCATCTGAAATTCCAGCCTTCATGGCTGCAGTGATGTTTCTTTTGCCTATTTAGGTACCCTAATGATTTGAGCGTAGCCATCTCCTCCTCATTCCTCATCTTGTATTACCAAACTGTGGAGCACATTATGACAGTCATGAAGAATTTCAGTTGGGGTGCTGGTTTGGCCAGATGTCTGAACTACTACTTCAGAAGGCAGTCATCTTTACTGCAAATTGCAATGCCTCCCCTTATGCTTGAAGTTGACCAATTGCCTTCTTGAAACAGATGGAGAAATTCTTAATACCATGCTGAACATGCACTTGCGGAGACCATAGTCATCAGTCCTTGTCAGGTAAATATGCCTCAGCCTATAAATATGGTTGGCAACATATTGGCTGGTGCAGACATGGGTTCACAAGAGATAGTTCTTCTCTGCTCTTGTTTGCCTCTTAATTTAATCAGAGTTAGAAGAACATGTGATCATTGTGAACAACTGGCATTTGAAATTAGATGACAGTCGGTTCTAATTCCCAATAGACAGATGAAGCTCAGGTCAAATCTGGGAAATAGGAATTCATAGAAATCATCATAGAAACCCTACAGTGCAGAAGGAGGCCATTCGGCCCATCGAGTCTACACCGACCACAATCCCACCCAGGCCCTACCCCCACATATTTTACCCGCTAATCCCTCTAACCTACACATCCCAGGACTCTAAGGGGCAATTTTTTTTTTAACCTGGCCAATCAACCTAACCCACACATCTTTGGACTGTGGGAGGAAACCGGAGCACCCGGAGGAAACCCACGCAGACACGAGGAGAATGTGCAAACTCCACACAGACAGTGACCCGAGCCGGGAATCGAACCCGGGACCCTGGAGCTGTGAAGCAGCAGTGCTAACCACTGTGCTACCATGCCGCCCTGAATTGTTCAGTGAACAGAACTACTGACCTCGATAACACAATGACTGAAGAAACCTGCTGCTAGATTTATTCTGAATTTATCGGGGTTTCTCAAGTTTTCAACAAGTTGACAATTACCTGTAAGCTAAGGATTTCACTTACCTTCCTCTGATTTTCCAGGCCAGGGAGGAAGAACTGTCAGTGCAGGGAACCTCAGACAGAGCAGCGGAGACAATCCATGCAGAAACCACACCCCTTCCTACAGCACGAGCTGCTGTCTTCAGTAAGTAAAGAATTTCAATGTCCCAAATCTTCTTTGAAGAGCTACAGAAAGAAGGGAAGTGGGTAAGGGGATAGATAGGGTGGGTGAGGTAAAAGGGTAAGGAGGGTCAGGTGGATGAAGGGATAGGGTGGCTAAGACGGAAAGGTGATTAAAAGGGTAGAGTGGGTAAGGGGTTAATGTGGGTAAGGGGGTAGGATGGGTAAGTAGTAAGATGGGTAAAGGGATAGGGTGGGTAAAGGGGTAGAGTGGGTAAGTGGTAAGGTGGGTAAGGGGGTAGGTTGGGTAAGGGGGTAAAGTGGGTAAGAGTATAGGATGAGTGAGAGGGCAGGATGGTAGGTTGGTTAGGTTTATGAAGTTGGGTCAGGTCAGATTGGGGGTGCCAGGGGGCCAGGAAGTCAGTGGGAAATTGGGTGGTGGGAGCTAGTTAAGTCAGGTCAGGGAGAGTCAGGGGCTAAAGCGCAGTCAACTGGTTTGTGCTGGTTAGGTCAGGCTGGCAGGGAGTTGGGGGTTGCGGGTCAGTCTGGTGTGGGAGGGCTAGTCAGGTTGGGTCAGGGTTGAGTCGAGAGGTCAGAGCAGGGGCAGAGTTGGTGGGTCAAGGAGGTAGGGAGGAGTCCTTGGGGTGGGAAGTTGGGTGATGGAGGTGAGTCAGGCCAACGAGGTGTCAAGAGGGTACGGAATAGTCGGGGTAGCAATGTGATTGACTGGGGGGTCAGTTCTGTAGTTGCCCAGATGCAGACTAGGTTTAATTTTATCGATCATTTCCTGTGTAACTATCCTGGCAAGTAAGTCGAAACTGTCCGAAATCTTCGATTAATTCAGGATTGGATGTTTTTTGGAGATTTCTGGGAGCAGGGTAATTGTCCACTGGAAGTTCAAAATTCCTGGACAATTTCCACACAGAGCAATGATATTGGAATTTCCGTGGGGTCCCATAGTGCATCTTGTGGGGTATTTCTGGTTTCCAACAATCCGGAGACTGGAAGATCTGGGCCAAGGACTGAAAGACACAAGAACATAAACTTCCCGTTTGTTCAAAATATCAACTTAGCCCTTCACAATAGTGCTTGTGTCCGACAGAGCATGGCAATTAATCTGGCTCTTTACCTCTACTTTATCAAGAGTCTGGACTCAAAATACACACTTCAGAAATTAGTCAGATTCCTCCATTCTCTAATTTTAATGAAAATGTTGTCATGGATATAAAGTAGTGGAATGGTTGCCATTTGAAATATTTGGCATCGAGTGGGATAAAAGGAATTAAGATTTTGATTGAAGGAAGAAGGTTGTCAGGTCACTTCTCTCACAGAGGTAGATTAACTTAGGTTTCCTTCGTCCCATTGTATATTTAGAATGAAATGATTTATATTCAGGAAAAAATTCAATATATATATTCTTCTTTAACTTATGTAAAAAATGAGTATACATCCTAACAGTGTTACACACTGGATATATAGCTGACCAAAAGCATGGAAAATCACTTTTTGATAACTATTCCTACGATTAACAAATTTCTTCCAGAAGAGGAATAATTTAATTGCAGGGACTCCTAAATGATGGGATAGACGAATAACAGACTGTGTGGAGTGGGAGACCATAGTTATTCTACCATTCTCATATCAAAATGCAGCAAATATCTGGGATCTGGAAACATATCCACATCATTTGTCCTTGTCATTCTGTGGAGTAGAAATTCAGTGCAGTGTTGAGCAGATTTTTAAAGTACTCAGACTGTCAACTGCATCTCCTGTTCATTTTATAAACTGAAACAGAATCTATCATCTATACTCCTCTCAAAATGCTCACCAATTTACTGCAACAGCAATGATGATAAGCATTTGTCTTTGCAGAAAAGAATGGCCTAAGGTACTTAACAGAGCGTAAGGAAAATGATTGCAAGGAGATACTAGGCTTGGTCAAAGAAGGGTAGGTTGTAGAGCTGGATGAGTTACAGGGATAAGGAGGGGTGAAGGTATGAATGGATTTCATAAAGACAGAAAGAAAAGACTTAAATTTATTTAGGATCATTCACGATTACTATTTATCTCAAAGTACTTAACAGCAAATTAAGTATTTTTGAAAGTGTAGTTATTACTGTAATGCAAAAAACACCACAATCAATTTATGCACAGTAATGTTCCACAAACAGCAGTGAGATGACTAGATAATTTGAGGGTTTTGTGTTGTTAGGCAAAACACAATGGAAGAATTTTTCTGCATCTCCTCACAATAATTCCCTGAGTTTTTTTACATTCTCCTAAGAGCCATATGCAGATTTGCTTTAACATCTCTTCTGAAGATGGCACCCTTGGCAGTGCAGCACTCCTTCAATAATGCACTGATGTATCAACTTAAATGATGTGTTCAAGTCTTTAGACTTGAATTCACAACCTGGTGGAGGTGCCACTGCAAAGGCATTATAAATTGAAATATTGGAAAACTCGGCGCCATTGTCGTGCAGTGTGTACAGGGGTAATGGGTGAACAGTTTTGATTGGTGTAGTGCTTAGTAAAGCCATGTTATAATCATAACTTTTAAGCATTAATTATACTTAGTGTAGAATCATCTGGAACTGACATTTGTTTTTAATATTGAGGTGTCCTGGGTGATGGGGCAGGAGAGAGTTGGGAGATGGGGCTAGCAAAAGATCACTGTCGAGTCTCACCTGACTCTCAATCTGTGGATTCAAAAATAACCACACTGTCTCGAAAGGACAAAAGGAGACATTCCAGGTGAGAGACATCACTACCCGTCTACCCTCCTGAAACAATCCAAAAAGATATTTCCTGACTTGAATCGGTTGTTCTGAAACCAGTCTGGAGGTGATTAAGGCAGGACTGAGCGCTTTGGTTTAAGGCAAACAGAAACAAACCATCGAACAGAGTTGGAAATAGGCATTCTTTGTGATGGAGAGGTTATGGAATTGAAAAATCAGCTCAGCATTGAACTGGATGCCAAAGATGTGCACAACTGATTCAACCAGTATGGTGGGGGTGATTGGGGGAGAGTTGTGGTTAGGGGGGCGGTGGGTTAAGTGGAGTGTTTTGGGAGGATGGAGTCAGTGGGGAAGATATGGAATTTGTGGTTTTCCCAGTGTTCCACTGGTGGACATTTTGGTTCATTAAAGACCTAACATCAATAGATAGTTGGATAACATGGAAGAAGTGGAGGTTTGAGAGAGCTGGTGGAGTAGTAAAGCTGGATGGTGTTACCAAACATGGGAAAACTAATCCCAATGTGGCTATGATAGGGCAGCAAGTGAGATCAGTCTCAGAGCTGGACAGTGGAAGAAAGGAGATGAAGGCAGATGGTGTGATGGACTGTGTCAAAGGTCAGTGAGAATGAAGAAGATTATCACATGCATCAACATTCTCACCACTGCCTTCCCTAATGATATGCCACTCCATCTCTGAAGTTTGGTGAAATATTTTAATACACTGTTGTGATATTTGCAGAGTGTTTGTTATTTTAACTAATAGATGAGCTTGTTCTGTGTCTGTATTTTCAATTCCCTTTGCACACTGCCAGGTTTACGTAATCTGAACCACACAGGTAATTAGTAATTCCAGAGAAAACCTGGCATTATGACTAATACTGATGTGAGGGCCACAATGGGAAGTGATGGTTAACATGCGACAAAACCTTTTGATACAGCTGGTGAATGATGCAAAGACAATTCATCGCAGCATTTAACCATCAAACAATAAGCAAAACGTGGAATCTTTCAGGGCACTCAAACAGCCGATTAGCTGGTGGAGCAGGCCCACTTACTCTGGTTAAACTTACACAACTGAAGATACTTGGCAGATTGACGTAGAATACAACAAAGCTTCCAATATTTCATATTGAAGAAAAAACTCATGAACTGTCCATCATTCCAACACTTTCATTCCAGAGATCGTGTCCCCATGGAATGCTTTACTCGTCGTGAGTAACTATCATTTCAAAGAACAAAGGTTCAAGGCACTGCATGAACACAACTGCTGTCTGATCCATCTTCCTTTCAAATCTACGAAAGCAAGATCACTTATTTTCAATTCATTTTCCGCTGCTTGCTGTTCAGTGAATACAAAACAAAACAAAGCCAATTCATGGATCACCTCCCATTTGTGAAGTATTTTGCTGACATTAACAATGGATTAAAAAAGTGGAAAGATAAACCATGCTAGGAAAGAATAGAGATAAGACAATTAGAGTTCAGATTTAAAATCAGTCAGAGATGTTTGAAATGCACAGAATGCATCCGAAAAAGGCCAGAGAAACAGCCAGCCCTGTGAGTCTGTTCTGCCATTGAGTTAGATCATGGCTGTTCTGTATGTTAATTTTGTCTAATAATCTAATAATCTTGGTCCCATAATCCTTTATTCCCTCGCCTAACAAAAATCTATCACTCTTGATTTGAATTGTCAATTTACCTATTCTCGATAGGTTTTTGAATGAGGGTTCCAGATTTCCACAGTCCTCTGTGTAAAGAAGCACTTCCTAACATCACCCCTGTATGGCCTAGGTCTAATTTTAGGCTTGTGCTCCCCGTTTTTGGCACTCTACAATAAAGGAAGTAGGGGGAGAAACTGGGATCATTTGCACACATTTCTGAGACATTACGAATGTCCTTGGAGTTTCAAGATGGTGACCGTGGGGTGAATCACGCTGGATTTCATATTGGTGAGAATGTTGATGCATGTGCAATGAATGTCTCCCTGTTGGACTTTAATCATCTGTTGGACTTTAACCTGGTGTTGTGAGACTTCTTACAATGAACGTCTGCCAGAGTATGTGCAAAGGAAGTAACGAACAGTGGCAGACACACAAATATCACCAGAAGGAACCAAACAAGAGGATTTACATGTCATGAAGGAAATTGAAACATATATTCACTTATTTATTTATTCACTCAGCACTTCCCATCTACTGTGAAAATGCTGCAGGATGTAAAATAAGCCCAGAAACAAGATGAAGAATGCCTGTAAATCCTAGAATATTGTCTGGAAGAATGGCAAGAATATATTATGATCCAAGTTGGTGTTATAACTGGACAGGAAGATCCCAAAATAGAATCCTGGCTCAAAAGACCATAATCTTTATTTTTTTTTAGAGAATGTGGAAGAACAACGTCACTGGGCTACCAACTAGTTTTAACAAGAAAAAACATTTATTAAACGTGAAAAAATGGATCATGATCAATATGCCTTTACTTGCCCCTTAATTTAACAAATACACACAGATTTTAAGATTAACATGGACTACAAAGTACATCTTAAGCTACCAAAAGAGAAAATGCTGGAAAATCTCAGCAGGTCTGGCAACATCTGTAAGGAGAGAAAAGAGCTGATGTTTCGAGTCCAGGTGACCCTTTGTCAAAGCTAAAAGGCATAGAAAGTGGGGATATTTTACGACAGGGTGAGGGAATGAAAGATGAGCCATAGCCACAGAAACCAGGGGGAAAGACTGCTAATAGCTGTCCACAAGGATGTGAATGGCCAAACAGCAGTGAAGCTAAAATGTAGATGGGGGGGGGGGGGACAACTTCAGAGGGGGGACAGAGGTAAGATTTAAGGGAAGGGGGTTAAAGTAGGGGGGAAGAGTTGGGGGGAAGAAAAATGAAGAAAGACAATAAAGAAATAAAAGGTAGAGAACAGTAAATAATTAAATAAAATAGAATGATGCAGATTGACTTCAACCCAGATAAATGCGTAGTGGTCCATTTTGGCAGGTCAAATGGGATGAAGGAGTACAATATAAAGGGGAAAACTCTTAGTACTGTAGAGGATCAGAAGGACCTTTGGGTCCGGGTCCATAGGACTCTAAAATCGGCCCCACAGGTGGAGGAGGTGGTTAAGAAGGCGTATGGTGTGCTGGCCTTTATCAATCGAGGGATTGAGTTTAGGAGTCCGGGGATAATGATGCAGCTATATAAGACCCTCGTCAGACCCCACTTGGAGTACTGTGCTCAATTCTGGTCGCCTCATTACAGGAAGGATGTGGAAAAGATTGAAAGGGTGCAGAGGAGACTTACAAGGATGTTGCCTGGATTGAGTGGCATGCCTTATGAGGATAGGCTGAGGGAGCTCGGTCTTTTCTCCTTGGAGAGACGTAGGATGAGAGGAGACCTAATAGAGGTATATAAGATGTTGAGAGGCATAGATCGGGTGGACTCTCAGAGGCTTTTTCCCAGGGTGAAAATGGCTGTTATGAGAGGACACAGGTTTAAGGTGCTGGGGGGTAGGTATAGGGGAAATGTTAGAGGGAAGTTTTTCACACAGAGGGTGGTGGGCGAGTGGAATCGGCTGCCGTCAGTGGTGGTGGAGGCAAACTCAATAGGGTCTTTTAAGAGACTCCTGGGTGAGTACATGGGACTTAATAGGATGGAGGGTTATAGGTAGGCCTAGAAGGTAGGGATATGTTCGGCACAACTTGTGGGGCCGAAGGGCCTGTTTTGTGCTGTAGTTTTTTCTATGTTCTATGTTTCTATGAAAACAAAGGGGTCGAAGTGGGGTTGAGCAAATCATCTGAAGTTGTTGAATTCGATGTTGAGACTGGAAGGCTGTAAAGTGCCTAGCCGGAAGATGAGATGCTGTTCCTCCAGTTTGCGTTGAGCTTCACTGGAACATTGCAGCAGGCCAAGGGCAGACATGTGGGTATGGGAGCAGGATTGTGTGTTGAAATAGCAAGCAACCGGAAGGTCAGGGTCCCGATTGCGCAGAGACCAAAGGTGCTCAGCAAAGCGATCACCCAGTCTACGCTTGGTCTCTCCGATATCAAGGAGACCACATTGGAAGCAGCGAATACAATAGACCAAATTGAAAGAGGTGCAAGTGAAACGCTGCTTAACCTGGAATGAATGTTTTGGACCTTGGATGGTGAGCACAGAAGAGGTAAAGGGACAGACGTTACATCTTCTGCGATTGCATGGGAATGTGCCATGAGTGACGGGAGAGGTGTTGGAGGAGTGGACTAGATTATCCCGGAGAGAACAGTCTCTGTGGAATCCTGACAGAGGGAGTGAAGGGAAGATGTGTTCGGTGGTGGCATCACGCTGGAATTGGTGAACATGGTGGAGGATTATGCTTTGTATGCGGAGGCTGGTGGGGTGGAATGTGAGAACAAGGGGGACTCTATCTTTGTTCTGGGAGGGACTGGAGGGGGTGAGGGTCGTGGCGCGGGAGATGGACCGCACGCTGTTGAAGGCCTTGTCGACAACTGTAGATGGGAATCCATGGTTGAGGAAAAAGGAGCACATATTAGAAGCACCACTTTGGAAAGTGACATCATCGAAACAAATGCGACAGAGGCAAAGGAGCTGAGAGAAAGGAATGGAGTCCTTATAGGATGTAGGGTGTGAAGAGCTGTACTCCAGATAGTTGTGGGAGTCAGTGGGCTTGTAATGGATATTGGTAGATAGTCTATAGCCGGAAATGGAGACAAAGATCAAGGAAGGGAAGGGAAGTGTCTAAGATAGACCAGGTGAAGGCGATGGAAGGATGGAAACTGGAAGTGAAGTTGATGAATTTTTCGAGGTCTAGACGAGAGCATGAAGCGGCACCAAAACAGTCATTGATGTACCGGTAAAGGAGTTGTGGGAGGGGACTTGGGTAGGTTTGGAACAAGGAATGTTCCACAGACCCCATAAAAAGACAAGCGTAGCTAGGACCCATGCAGGTACCCATTGCTACTCCTGTGATTTTGAAAAAGTGGGATGAGTTAAAGAGATAGATAGAACAAGTTCAGCCAGGCGGAGGAGAGTAGTGGTGGATGGGAATTGTTCAGACCTCTTTTCAAGAAAAAAACAAAGAGATCTCGGGCCGTCCTGGTGTGGGATGGAGGTGTAGAGAGATTGCACATCCATGGTGAATACAGCGAACTGGAAGCTGTCAATATGACGCAGGGCATCAGGGGAATCCCGGATGTAGGTGGGGAAGGAATGGACCAATGGAGTGAGGATGGAGTCAAGGCAAGAGGAAATAAATTCAGTGGGGCAGGAGCATGCTGACACAATAGGCCTACCAGGACCTACCATCTTAAGCTACAATGGACTCAGTAACACAAAGTCTCTTTAAGCACCAAGAGTGGATATGGTCAAATACACTTTCCACTCTGAACCCAAGTGACCATTCCCCTGCAAAATAGATATACCGCTTTGGATACTCTTGAGGGAAATGACCTCTCTAGGGAAAGCAGCAGCAGCCAAACTCGTTTGCACCACGGTTGGTTCTGCTGCAGAGGGGAGGGGTAAAATGTGTGCCAGTGCAATAGTTATAGGGGATTCAATTGTAAGGGGAATAGACAGGCATTTCTGTGGCCGCAAACAAAACTCCAGGATGGTATGTTGCCTCCCTGGTGCTCGGGTCAAGGATGTCTTGGAGTGGCTGCAGGATGTTCTGAAGGGAGAGGGCAAACAACCAGTGGTCATAGTACACGTTGGTGCAAGCGACATAGGTAAAAAAAGGGATGAGTTCCTAAAAGCAGGATACAGGGAGCTAGGAAGAAAGTTAAGAAATCGGACCTCAGAGGTAGTGATTTCAGGATTACTACCGGTGCCACGTGCTAGTCAGAGTAGAAATGAGAGGATATATCTGATAAATATGTGGCTGAAGGGATGGTGTCAGGGGGAGGGTTTCAGAATCCTGGGGCATTGGGACCGGTTCTGGGGGAGGTGGGACCTGTATAAATTGGACAGGTTACACCTGGGCAGGACTGGGACTGATGTCCTAGGGGGAGTGTTTGCTAGAGCGTTTGGGGAGGGTTTAAACTAATATGCCAGGGGGATGGGAACCTATGTAAGGAGTCCGAAAAGGAGGGAGCAAGGACAAAATGTGGGGAGGAGGTTCCAACTACATCAGAAATCAAGAAAAAAGTTAAAAGGAAGGAGAACTCAGGAGATGTTATTAATGGAAGTGTTAGAATTCAAAAAGAAGGTACAAAAACTAGCATAAGGGCACTTTATCTGAAAGCTTGTAGCATTTGAAACAAGGCAAATGAGTTGACAGCACAAATCATTGCAAACGAGTATGATTTGGTGGCCATTACAGAGGCATGGTTGCAGGATGGTCACGACTGGGAGTTGAATATCCAGGGGTATCTGACTGTTCGGAGAGACCGACAGAAAGGTAAGGGAAGTGGTGGAGCTCTGATATTTAAGGATGACATCAAGGCGGCAGTGAGAGATGATATAGGTTCTATGGAAAAAAAGGTTGAATCTATTTGGGTGGAAATTAGAAATAGTAAGGAGAAAAAGTCACTGATGGGCGTAGTCTATAGGCCACCAAATAATAACATCATGGTGGGGCGAGAAATCAACAAAGAAATAACTGATGCATGTAAAAATGGTACAGCAATTATCATGGGGGATTTTAATCTACATATCAATTGGTCAAACCAGGTCAGTCAAGGCAGCCTTGAGGAGGAGTTCATAGAATGTATCCACGATAGCTGCCTTGAACAGTATGTAATGGAACCGACAAGGGAGCAAGCTATCCTAGATCTGGTCCTGTGTAATGAGACGGGAATGATTAATGTTCTTGCAGTTAGGGATCCTCTTGGAAGAAGCGATCACAGTACGGTTGAATTTAAAATACAGATGGAGCGTGAGAAGGTAAAATCCAATACCAGTGTCTTGTTCTTAAACAAAGGAGACTATAAAGGGATGAGGGAGGAGTTGGCTAAGGTAGACTGGGAGCAAAAACTTTATGGTGGGACACTAGAGGAGCAGTGGAGGACTTTCAAAGCGATCTTTCACAGTGCTCAGCAAAAGTATATACCAGTGATAAGGAAGGACTGTAGAAAAAGAGTTAATCAGCCATGGATATCTAAGGAAATAAAGGAGGGTATCAAATTGAAAGAAAATGCATACAAAGTGGCAAAGATTAGTGGGAACCTAGAGGATTGGGAAATCTTTAAAGGTCAGCAGAAGGCTACGAAAAAAGCTATAAAGAAAAGTAAGATGGATTATGAGAGTAAACTAGCTCAGAATATAAAAACAGATAGCAAAAGTTTCTACAAATATATAAAATGAAAAAGAGTGACATTGGTCCTTTAGAGGACGAGAAAGGGGGATGTAATAACTGGAAATGAGAAAATGGCTGAGGCATTGAACAGGTATTTTGTGCCGGTCTTCACAGTGGAAGACACAAATAACATGCCAAAAATTGATGACAGGAAGGCTATGGCAGGTGAGAACCTAGAAACCATCATTGTCACGAAAGAGGTAGTGTTGGGCAAGTTAATGTGGCTAAAGGTAGACAAGTCTCCTGGTCCTGATGGAATGCATCCCAGGGTACTAAAAGAGACGACGGGAGAAATAGCAAATGCACTACTGGTAATTTACCAAAATTCGCTGGACTCTGGGGTGGTTCCTGCAGATTGGAAAACAGCAAATGTGACGCTACTGTTTAAAAAAGGAGGTAGACAAAAGGCAGGTAACTATAGGCCGGTTAGCTTAACTTCTGTAGTAGGGAAAATGCTTGAATCTATCATCAAGGAAGAAATAGCGAGACATCTGGATATAAATTGTCCCATTGGTAAGACGCAGCATGGGTTCATGAAGGGCAGGTAATGTTGACTCATTTGGTGGAATTCTTTGAGAACATTACATGTGCAGTAGACAATGGGGAACCTGTGGATGTGGTGTATCTGGATTTCCAGAAGGCATTTGACAAGGTGCCGCACCAAAGACTGCTACATAAGATAAAGGTGCACAGTGTTACTGGTAATGTATTAGCATGGATAGAGGATTGGTTCACTAACAGAAAACAAAGAGTGGGAGTAAATGGGTGTTTTTCTGCTTGGCGATCAGTGACTAGTGGTCTGCCTCAGGGATCAGTGTTGGGACCGCAATTGTTTACGATTTACATAGATGATTTGGAGTTGGGGACCAAGTGTAGTGTGTCAAAATTCACAGATGACACTAAGATGGGTGGAAGAGCAAAGTGTGCAGAGGACGCTGAAAGTCTGCAAAGGGATATAGATAATCTAAGTGAGTGGGCAAGGGTCTGGCAGATGGAGTACAATGTTGGTAAATGTGAGGTCATCCATTTTGGTAGGAAAACAGCAAAATGGACTATTATTTAAATGGTAAAAAATTGTAGCATGCTGCAGTGCAGAGGGACCTGGGTGTCCTTGTGCAGGAATCTCAAGGAGTTGGTTTGCAGGTGCAGCAGGTAATTAAGAAGGCAAATGGAATTTTGTCCTTCATTGCTAGAGAGATGGAGTTTAAAAACAGCGAGATTATGTTGCAGTTATATAAGGTGCTGGTGAGACCACACCTGGAGTACTGTGTAAGGTTTGGTCTCCTTACTTGAGAAAGGATAAACTGGCACTGGAGGGGTTGCAGAGGAGATTCACTAGGTTGATTCCGGAGTTGAGAGGGTTGGCTTATGAGGAGAGACTGAGTAGACTGGGGCTATACTCATTGGAATTCAGAAGAATGAGGGGAGATCTTATAGAAACATATAAGATTATGAAGGGAATAGATAAGATAGAAGCAGGGAAGCTGTTTCCACTGGCGGGTGAAACTAGAACTAGGGGGCATAGCCTCAAAATAAGGGGAAGCAGATTTAGGACTGAGTTGAGGAGGAACTTCTTCACACAAAGGAATTCCCTGCCCAGTGAAGCAGTTGAGGCTACCTCATTGAATGTTTTTAAGGCAAGGATAGATAAATTTTTGAACAGTAAAGGAATTAAGGGTTATGGTGCGTGGGTAGGTAAGTGGACCTGAGTCCACAAAAAGATCAGCCATGACCTTATTGAATGGCGGAGCAGGCTCGAGGGACCAGATGGCCTACTCCTGCTCCTTGTTCTTATGGGAGTAGGGCCTGGGTGGGATTGTGGTCAGTGCAGACTCGATGGGCCGAATGGCCTCTTTCTGTACTGTAGGGTTTCTATGATTTCTATGATTTCTATGTTCTTATGAATGTGTATGGATTTCTCTTCAAAATTCCCCCAGATTAATGCCACATGAAAGTTTCCAAACTCCACTCCTAAAAAACACACTTTAATATCTTATTTCACAACAATGCTTTTCATCAGTGGGTTTGCATTCTGGAATCCAATCCAAGTTTTCAAATTACTCTTTCAAACAAAACTTTCACTCCACTTTTAGCAATGAATCCAGTATCTAGGTTTTGCAACTCCCCCTTCAGTCTCTCTTTTTCTTGACTGTTGCACAAACTGTTGACAATTGCTTTAACTATTGATTCCCAGACCCTATTAAGATGGCATAACACTCTTGAGTTACCTCTGAAGTCTGCTTTCTCGCTTTAATTCTGGTTACTACAACTGTCTCTTACACTCAGGACACTTTGTCTGTTTTCCCTGAATTCTCCTCTGAAAGGTACTGTGTTCTGTATCCTCTTAACTTCAGTCTTTTAAGACATTCTTGCTGTCCCAGTTCCCTGGTTATCTGGACAATCTCTGGTTCTGTGGGAAGTCTGCCTCCTTGCAGCTCCCTTGTTCTGTCCAGCTTCTCCAGGCAGAATTGAAAGATGTTCATTCCCCAGTGTCCTTCTTCAACTGCCCTGGCTTCCAGTTAAACTAAGAACATCAAGCCTCCCTGCCTTAAAAGGCCCCCAGTTGTTAAGAAACAACTGCTATTTCTGCCGACCTCTATTTACTCTTCTAATCCTCGCTAAGCACAGTAGAAGTTAAGTTTAAATTAAACCAACCCCCACACATGCAAACACCTCTGTCCAGCATGAATCTAACTCAAGGTTTTACCCTGCCTTACACAGAAACATTAAATCAAACCCACCTAAAACTATACCTTATTTCTAATGTTCCCCAATATAAATATAAATCCCTTAAAATTTTCTTTGCTTTCCTAACAATACCCTCACTACTCCAATACTACATAGTGCTTTACACAGTGCAATCACCTCACTATCATTGATGACTTAGTGGTCTTCAATCAGAGAATAGTTATAGCAAGAACACTTCAGTTTGATATTCTTCAAAAACTTCACCAAAGTCATCTGGAATTGCCAAAATGTTGTGCAAGAGCACATAATTCAGTCTGGTCCCCAGGCATTACTCACTCTATAACATGAATTATTTCTAACTGTCTTATTTATGCCATAAGTAAAGACTAAACTTAATATCACCAGAAATGACCAGGAGAGGGTAAAACAGTGCCAAGGAAGAATAAAAAAAAAACAGGCTGCGAACTTTAAGCGCAGCCACGGAGTACGAGAGCTACCAGTGCTGAAACATGGGTCTGAGACCAATAAAACAAAGGTATAATCCTTGAAAACAATCTGCACAAACCAAATTGTACAGGATTGTGACAGACCAGTAGATCATAAGGAGAAACTGCAGTGCCTTGGAGGGAATGCTATTAGAAACTTAGGCTTACAATTCAGATCCTGATGGAGAAGAAGAAAGACTTACTGCAAACCCTACAGGAGAAGAGCACTCATACTAACAGGAGGGAGAATATGGAATATCTTCAACCTTAGAATGAGATCAGAATGAAATCAGGGAGATTGGCCAAAGCACCTCAGAGACTAACATTGTGAGTCTAAGAATTTGTGGGGAATTATCAGAGAATGTAAATACGATAGGGATGAAGACTTGGGGGGAGATGTAGAGTAAAGGGTTAATACGTGATGCTGATGTAATAATGGTATCAGATCTCATGACTGAGAATGAAGAGAGATTTTGAAGGTTTCATGTAGAGATCCAAATGTGTAAGTACTTGCTGCAACTACAGAGAAATGATTTGAAGAAATTACAAACTTGAGTATCACACTTTGGGAGAATGGACAATCCCCAAAACACCAACACAACCAAACTCCAAGCACACAATGAAACATCCAACTCTGCTCCAGCAACTCTTCCATTGCCACAAAATCTTAGTTAATAGTTTCACCATCATGATATTTGACTTCTCTATAATTTCTCATCTGCCCCCATCTCAATAATTCACAAGCTTCAATTCATTCAAAATTGTAAGGACATTTTCTCAGCTACACAAAGTAGTACTCTCAATAAAAGCTCAGTCCTTGTAGTGGTTTTCATGCCCCAACATATTCCTTTCAAATCTCTCTATGTCTTCCCCTTGATCTTTGTGATCTCTTCCTTCCCTAACTCCCTATACGCACTCTCAAACTCTTTTCACTCTCTATTCAAGTGTTGGGCAACGTAGGCTAGTGAGTGGGCCGCATGAGTGGCCCTCCTTCTTCTCAATTGGCCACAGGATTGAAATCAGACTGTTCACTAACCATGACCCCATGAATAAGATTCAATACATTTAATACATGCCAAATATTTCATAACATATAGAAAAAGCTTGATCATTCATATATTAATAGAACTGTCATCAACTTCAAATGGTAAAAACAAAAGAAATATTTACACTTTGGATACAGAGGGAGCACACGGCTCTCACAGTTAATGTTGTGAGCAATCAGCATGCACCAGCTTCACAGAAACAGAATCACGGAATCACACAGTGCAGAGGAGGCCCTACAGCCCATTGGGTCTGCAGTGACACATGGGAAAGCAGTGACCTACCTACCTAATCCCATTTACCAGCACTTGGCCCATAGCCTTGGATGTTTTGACATGCCAAGTTCTCATTCAAGTACTTTTAAATGATGTGAGGCAACCCACCTGTACCACCCTCCCAGGCAATGCATTCCACACTGTCACCACCCTCTGGGTAAAAGATTTTTCCTCACATCTCCCATAAACATCCTGCCCCTCACCTTGAACTTGTTTCCCCTCATGACTGACCGTTCAACTAAGGGGAATAGCTGGTCCCTATCTACCCTGTCCATACCCCTCTTGTACACCTCAATTAAATTGCCCCTCAGTCATCTCTGCTCCAATAAAACAACCCCAAGTATATCCAACCTCTGTTCATAATTTAAATGTTCCATCCCAGGCAGCATCCTGGTGAATCTCCTCTGCACCCCCTCCAGCGCAATCACATCTTTCCTATAATGAACTGCGCACAGTAATCTAGCTGTGGCCTCACCGAAGTTCTCTACAACTCCAACATGGCTTCCCTGCTTTTGTAATCGATGCCTCGATTGATAAAGGCAAGTGTCCCATATGCCTTTTTCACCAGTCCAATAACATGCCCTTCCACCTTCAGAAATCTATGGACAAACACACCAAGGTCCCTTTGTTCCACAAAACTTCTTAGTGTCATGCCGTTCATTGAATACTTCCTTGTCAAATTACTCGTTCCAAAATGTATCACCTCACACTTTTCAGGGTTAAATTCCATCTGCCACTTATCTCTAGTCAGAGTAGTTCCCCGGCTTATCTCTACAACCCTTCTTAAATAGCGGAACAACATTAGCCATTCTCCAATCCTCTGGAAACTTCCCCTGTAAGAAGTCTCACAACACCAGGTTAAAGTCCAACAAGTTTATAAACCTGTTTATTAAACCTGTTGGACTTTAACCTGGTGTTGTGAGACTTCTTACTGTGCTTACCCCAGTCCGATGCCGGCATCTCCACATCATGACTTCCCCTGTGGCCAGAGAGAAATTAAATATTTGGCTCAGAGTCCCTGCAATCTCCTTCCTTGCCTCCCACAGCAGCCTGGGACACAATTCATCCGGACCTGGAGATTTGTCCACTTTTAAGCCTGCCTACATCTCCAATACCTTGTCCTTCCATATGTCCATTTGCTAAGAAGCTTGCAATCCCTCTCCCTGAATTCCATACCTACATACTTCACTTGCCCTTGCTTTACATGCGTATCACCTCAGTCACACCAGTCGGGAAAAAATTACACGGACAGAAATCAGCGGAATGTGGCAAACCTGCACCTGGGCAACTGTCAGCAAAATGTCTCATGGGCTGCACTCAGAATCCACATGGGCTCCGTGTGGATCCCCAGACTGCAGGTTGCCCACCACTGCCCTATTCCTATTAACAAAGTCTCAGTTCATTCTCTGCCGCCCTTAAACTGGCCTCTCTTTACCCTCCGCTCTTTGTGTTACACAACTGACAGTTAGGCAGCCACCACACTTCTACTGTCAGAAACGCTTCACTCCGTTCTCTCTTCCTTGCCCCTCCTGAAGCACTTGCCCATTGCTTGTGCTTTTTGAATCTCTGTTCAATGTCCCTCCTCTTTTCCTCCTTTTCCCAAGTTTTATATCCACAGTGCCCTTTCCCTCCTGATTGTAAAACAGATTCACACAGCTTCATCTGAGTATACGGTGTCCGATATAATTGCAAGCAGGTGATATTGAAATGATTATGGAATACTGTATTATTTAAAAGCCAGTAGCTTAACATTGCCAGATTCTGCTGCAGTCGCATCCTGGGGAAATTTCAACTAAATGTGAGCTTATTAAAATAAAGTAACCCATTAATATGAAATCAAAACATTTTTAATAGACTTCATTTACACAACTGCTAGCAGGATGTAGGGCAGGAGGAAATGTGTACATAGTGCATTGATCTTCTGAGTGACATCTAAGGCAGAATTTAATTAGTCTTGAAGATAAAAGGATCACTTGAAAGAAAAAAAGAATCAAATTTAAATATGCATCTATCTGCATAAAAATAGAATTAACGATGAGCTAATGAAAATGTGCAAAGCCCAGCAAAACCATCCATTCACAGTAAGATCTAATGACTGGTTATTTTTCTTTGTTCGTGATTTTGGCACCAGTTAGTTCATATGTGAAATAACTCCAGCTGTTATGCACAGCTGTTAAGAGTTCAGATCTCTAAATATTTGTCGAAAATGAAGTGGTATATTCGCATTGATGTACGTTAGTAACTGTTATGTCAGCAGACCATTCTGTCACTGCCGATGTGAGCTCTGCATTGTGTACTGCTTCTCTGGTTCCAGGGTAAAGGACATCACTGAGGGCATGTAGAATATTGGAGGGGTGATGATGAATAACTCCAAGTCGTGGTCCGTAAGGGAACCAATCAAGTAGGAAGCAAAAGGATTAAGGTCCTACAGTCAAGAGTTTCCAAAGCTAGGGAAAACAATAAAAAACAGATTCTCTCCATGTCACAGAGTGAGTAGAGGGATGGGAGGGCAAAACAGATCAGCACATGACCACAAAAATGACACAGGAAAAACAGCATCAAATTCCTGGGCCATTGGAACTGGTTCTGCAGTGGGAAGGATCTACTCAATGGGGAGCTTGCACCTCAGCAAACCTGGGATCAATGGTTCTCTAATTAGTATCACTAATAACTTAGCCAGTACTTTGGGGAGGGTATAAACTCATTAAACAGAAGGGTGAGCATCAAGATTAAATATTACAAAGGAGGGACAAGATGCACAGAGGACGAGGAGGGACAATAGCACTCGAGTAAACAAAACAGGAGCGATCAAAATGGAGAGCAAATATCTAAGATGTGCTCAGAGTGCATGTATATGAATAAACATGCTTAATAAGTTTGAGCAGCAGGCGGAAGTCACTACATGGGATTATGACAGAGTCATAGAGCAATACAGCATAGAAACAGGCCCTTCGTCCCAACCAGTCCATGCCGATCATGGTCCCCTCCCAACTAGTTCCAATTGCCCACATTTAGCCCGTATCCCTCTAATCCTTTCCTATCCATGCACTGATCCAAATGCTTTTTAAATGTTGCTATTGTACCCGCTTCAACCATTTTTTCTGGCAGCTCATTTCATAGACACACCACCCTCTACATGAAGAAGTTGTCCCTCGGGTCCCTTTTAAATCTTTCCCCACTCATCTTAAACTTATGCCCTCTAGTTTTCAATTCCCCTTCCCTGGGAAAAAGACCATGTGCGTTCATCCTATCTATGCCCCTCATGATTTTATACACCTCAAATGATATGGTTGTAATAACTGATACTTCACTCAAAGAAGGACAGTGTTGATACCCTCATATTTCTGGCTACGAGGTTTTGTCACAACCATATAAAAGTTGTTTCCTCAAAGTGGTCCATGTGATAAGAGAGTGTATGTGTGTGTCTGTATATGTGAATCCCCTTTTAATTTGTGAGTGAGGCAATCTAAAAATAGCCCAGCATTCAAGCTTTATTCTTAAGCATGATAAAGGTTCCTAAAAAGAGGTCAAGCTTTATTCTTAAGCAAGATAAAGGTTTATTGCAAAACTACTGCTGAAAGTTACTTAAGTAAGAGTGATGAAGTTATTAAGTGAAATTTATTTACAAAGATTAAAATGCAGATAAAGGAAAAAAGATACTTCAAAATGATGGGCCGGATTCTCTGTACTCGTCCGCGGCTGGGATTCTCCAGTCCCGCTGTTGTGAAAGGAGATTGGCTAGGTTCCAAATTCTCTGTTCTCGTTGACAGTGGTGGTTGGGTGTGAACGGCTGGAGAATTCCAGCGGATATTCCAAATCTATCTTTGTGATATTTTGGAGTGGGTGTGTTGCTCTAATTCCTTCTTTCCGAAGTGAAGGGGTTGAAACTTGAGGCTCAATTGAGCAGTTGCGATGACTTGTGAAGTTGAAAAATCAGAGTTTCCTTCATAGCTGGACTCGATAGAAAGAGCAGACTCTGGGCAAGAGTAGACTACTTCCTTACTGGAAACTGTAGGTACTGATACTTGTGGATTGCCAAGATTCCTCTCAGCAGACCAGGAATGACTTTGTTCTGAATACCTTGCTCTGTAACACCCAATCACGGAGAGAAACACAACTTGTTTAATGAGAAACAAAGACATGGTAGCACATTGGTTAGCACTGCTGCCTCACAGCGCCAGACACCTGAGTTCGATTCCAGGCATGGGTCACTGTCTGTGTGGAGTCTGCACATTCTCCCCATGTCTGCACAGGTTTCCTCCAGGTGGTCCAGTTTCTTCCCACAGTCCAAAGATGTGCGGGTTGGGTGGATTGGCCATGCTAAATTGCCCCTTAGTGCCAGGGGGATTAGCTAGGGTAGATGCATGGGATATGGGAGATAGGACCTGGGTGGGATTGTGGCCAGTGCAGACTTGATGGGCCAAATGGCCTTCTTCTGCACTGTAGAATTCTATGATTCCATGAACTCTCACAGGCATTTCACAGTGAGCTCAACTGAGAGCTATGGCTGGATCTGATTTCCTGTGGTCTTCTGAGTTCTCTGCAAACTGCCATCAAAAATGGCTTCTTACAACCTCCTTTATTTAAAATCTATAATGTAATAATTGCATCTTCGTGACAGTGTACATGGAAAATGAATAAAAGAAGAGAGAGGATGCAGTATTGAGCGAATAAATCATTATAGCATTACAGGAGGATGGTATAGTTGAGAGTTAAAGACAAAGAGGATGATCTTACCAAAGAAACTCTAAGTGCCATTGAAAATTAGAGAGAATCACGACCATTTTTTAGGCGAGTTAAAAATCCAATCTTACCACACACTGAGCAAAAGATGAAGCAAGATCTGTTTCCCACCAGCAGGGGAGCATGTGGGGCCTAAACTCACCAAAAGCCGGCAGCTCACAGCAGAGGGTGCAATCATGCATGCACAGATCTCTATGTTCTGTGAAATACCAGAGATCTGTCACTGTCTCCCCACCTGCTATCACTCGCCTCCGTGGCCAATCCACCCCTCCCCGACATGGGCCAGCTGCTCACTGCCCCCCACATGGACTGACCAATCGCCCTCCCCCTCCTTGGCCTGTTCGATCGCCCCCCCCCCCCTTATCCCACACAATCGCCCTCCTGCCCATCCTGAGCCAGTTTATCGCCCTGTCCTGTCCCAGCTGATCGCAGGTTGCAGAGTGCATAGCACCCCCCACCCTGCCTGTCTCCTTCAGGCCCTGCCACCCCCTTGGCACTGCACAGTGCACAGTGGTCACTGCCAGGGTGCCAGGTTGGCAGCGCCAGGTTGACACTGCCCAAGGGGCACCACCTCTACCCCCGACTTCCCAGGGAGGGCCTCAATGGCCTCCGGTCCTACTGGCGAGGCCATCATGACAGGTTCCCATTGATGAGAGCCAAATGTGATCCGCGCCAGTGAGGACATTCACTGGTGAGACTGCAAAGGCAAATGAGCCTGGAAGTTTCCTCCCAGACTCAGTAATAATATTTAAATTCTATTTAACATAGAACTTAAATATTGAGATCAGCCCCATACCCTTTTCGGGCGCAAGGCTGATCTCACCGGATATCCAGTGCCAGTAAGTTCGCATCGACCGGTGGGACAAGAAGGTAAGATCACCCCCAAAATCAATTTGGTTGGAATTTAGAAGCAGTAGAGGAGCTATTGTATTACTGTGTTTATAACATGGACCGCCAAAAAGTGGGAGGAAGTTAGAGGAGCAAATTACAGAAAGATACAAAAGCTACCAAGTAGCCATAATGAGCAGTTTCAATTATTCTCATTTAGTCTGTCAAAACTACTGTAAAAGGCAAAGCGGGGAAGGAATTTCTGAAATGTGCAGAAATCTTTCTTGATCAGATATTGGACAGGATAAAAAATAAAGAGATGATGCTTAAAACTTTGGCAGTCCTAAAAGTAGAAAAGTCACCTGGTCCAGATGGGATGTACCCTCAGGTTATTGAGGAGAGTAAGGATGGACACTGAGGATGCTTTGGCCGCAAGCTTCTAATCCTCCTTGGTTATAGAGGTGGCACCAGAGGACTGGAGCATTGTAAACATCATCGGTGGCAAAAGGATTAGTAACAAGATAACATAGATTGAAAGCGATTGATAAAAAAAACAGCATGTGGAAAAAATACAGTAATGTGGAAACATATTTTTACACAAGAACTTTGTTGAGCTGGAATACAGTTGCTGAAAGGCAAGCAGATTCCATAGTATTCAAAAGAATTATTATGAAAATGTTATTTGAAGGGGAAAAGGTTACAGGAGCATGGAGAAAGAGTAGACGACTAGGTTTAATTGGATATCTCAAATAAAGAGCTGGCCATGATGGGCCAAGTGGTCTTTTTCTGTGCTGTCCCATTCTACGATTCTCTAGAATCATAGAACCCCTACAGTGCAGAAGGAGGCCATTTGGCCCATTGAGTCTGCACCGACTCTCCAACAAAGCATCTTACTCAGGCCCTAACCTCGTAACCCCATGTGTGTACCCCGCAAATCCCTCTAGGATTGGGTGAGAGAAAAGAAAGCTGCCAAGTAGAATGATAAAGACTGACAAATCCCCAGGGCCTGATGGAATCTATCCAAGGCTGCTCAGGGAGACGAGAGGTGAAATCGTTGGGCCTCTGACGCAAATCTTTGTCTCGTCACTGGACGCAGGTGAGGTCCCAGAGGATTGGAGGATAGCCAATGTGGTCCCGTTATTTAAGAAGGGTAGGAAGGATAACCCGGGTAATTATAGGCCGGTGAGCTTGACGTCCGTGGTGGGGAAGTTGTTGGAGAAGATTCTTAGAGATAGGATGTATGCGCATTTAGAAAGGAATAAACTCATTAACGATAGTCAACATGGTTTTGTGAGAGGGAGGTCATGCCTCACTAACCTGGTGGTGTTTTTTGAAGAAGTGACCAAAATGGTTGACGAAGGAAGGGCCGTGGATGTTGTCTATATGGACTTTAGTAAAGCGTTTGACAAAGTCCCTCATGGTAGGCTAGTGAAAAAGGTTGGATCCCATGGGATAAAGAGGGAGGTGGCTAGATGGGTGGAGAACTGGCTTGGTCAAAGAAGACAGAGGGTGGTAGTGGAAGGGTCTTTTTCCGGCTGGAGGCCTGTGACTAGTGGTGTACCGCAGGGCTCTGTATTGGGACCTCTGCTGTTTGTGATTTATATAAATGATCTGGAAGAAGGAGTAACTGGGGTGATCAGTAAGTTTGCGGACGACACAAAACTGGCAGGACTTGCAGATAGTGAGGAACATTGTCAGAGGCTACAGAAGGATATAGATAGGCTGGAAATTTGGGCAAGGAAATGGCAGATGGAGTTCAATCCTGATAAATGCGAAGTGATGCATTTTGGTGGGAATAATGTAGGGAGGAGCTACACGATAAATGGAAGAACCATAAAGGGTGTAGAGACGCAGAGGGACCTGGGTGTGCAAGTCCACAGATCTTTGAAGGTGACGTCACAGGTGGAGAAGGTGGTGAAGAAGGCATATGGCATGCTTGCCTTTATAGGACGGGGCATAGAGTATAAAAGTTGGGGTCTGATGTTGCAGATGTATAGAACGTTGGTTCGGCCGCATTTGGAATACTGCGTCCAGTTCTGGTCGCCACACTACCAGAAGGACGTGGAGGCTTTGGAGAGAGTACAGAGGAGGTTTACCAGGATGTTGCCTGGTATGGAGGGGCTTGGTTATGAGGAGAGATTGGGGAAACTGGGGTTGTTCTCCTTGGAAAGACGGAGGATGAGGGGAGACTTAATAGAGGTGTATAAAATTATGAAAGGCATAGATAGGGTGAACGATGGGAAGCTTTTCCCCGGGTCGGTGGTGACGTTCACGAGGGGTCATAGGTTCAAGGTGAAGGGGGGGAGGTTTAACACAGATATCAGAAGGACATATTTAACACAGAGGGTCGTGGGGGCCTGGAATGTGTTGCCGGGCAAGGTGGTGGAGGCGGACACACTGGGAACGTTTAAGACTTATCTAGACAGCTATATGAACGGAGTGGGAATGGAGGGATACAAAAGAGTGGTCTAGTCTGGACCAGGGAGCGGCGCGGGCTAATTGTTCCTTGTTTCTCGTTTCAAGGCTTCATTCTATGATCATCTTGCTGGTGCCAGTACAGAGCGAGACTGCGGATAGTTGGGAACCTGTCTCGGGGGCAGGGAATTCAGATGGTGTTCATGGAAGTGGAAATGAATAGGGTTGGGAAGCATTTTCCGATCAGGGCCATTGTGATCTCCTGGACTCGTTTCGATCGCCTCAGGGGGTCGGAGAGGAATTTCCCAGATTTTTTTTCCCCATATTGGCCCTGGGGTTTTTCACTCTGGGTTTTCGCCTCTCCCTGGAGATCACATGGTCTGGAATGGGGGGGGTGGGGGTGAGTTAATAGGTTGTAATGAACAAAGCATCGTAGCTGTGAGGGACAGCTCGGAGGGTAGGATATTGGTATGTAGATAGGCTGGAAAATTGGGCGGGGATCCTGGATTCAGGATTCAATCCTGGACCGGGGAGCGACGCGGGCTTGGAGGGCCGAAGGGCCTGTTCCTGTGCTGTATTGTTCTTTGTTCAAACACGAGGGGCCCTATTTTACCATTTACCATTATAATATTTAAAATCAAATTATTTTAAAATTAGAACACTAAAGCAGAAAGTTACTCAGTTAAGCAGCTCTGTGAAGGTGATTACGTTGCTTTAATGATGCAGCTAGGGCTAAGATGAAAACCTGAAAAATTGGGGAGCCATCATATCCCTGGAACTGAGGTCAACCTAAGGTCAAAAACAATAACAGGAATCTTTGCAACATTGGCTTTTACATTGCAATTTAGAAAAGTTCAAAGCAAGATTAACATTTTACGACATGTAACCTTTGATATAGCTCGATAATTGCGAAAATTCCAGCCAACTACTTACTGGTGCAGATTGTTTTTTCTGTTCATTTGTGAATGCAGCTTTATTGAGTCATTACCGAATACAAATTCTTAGTTATCTGAAAGTTCCAGATGACAATATAATTGCAATTTTATTAAAAGATTACAGACTGCCATCGCAGCAAATAAAGCAGAAGATAACATATTTGAAATAAAATCAACTGTAATGATGATTACAATTAAAATTGTGCAATAAAACAGTTCATGTTTTTCATGTCCAATTTGTCAGGTGACTATAAATTCAAAACTAATTAATGCCTGCCTTTCATTTTTCTATTACCCAATTATATTTTGTAGTATTGGCAGAAGTGGCTCCACATACCAAACTTGGTTGCCCAATGATACAAGCTTGGGGTTTCCAGCTGCTCAGCTCTGGGTAAAAGCGTCACAGTCCTCAAAGCAAGTTCAGGCAATTCCTTTAAGCCTGTACTGAGCAGCCAATGGTATTTTGCAGGAAATTTACGCAACAGCACTTAATTTGACCACCAATTCATACAGGATCAGTGTCCCATCAGTCCCATGGTCAGGAGCAATTGTAATAACAGAGGGGCAGTCACTGATTCAGTACTCAATTGGAAACCATTGTTTGCTGGACCCTGTTCAGGCAGCACAAGCTGCTATTCCAAACTACCTGATGCAGACATTTTGCCTTTGTCACCAAGTTGGAGAGCTGTCTTGTTGTGATGTCCATGTGTGGAAGCTAGGAGAGAAAGCTGCAATCATCGTTTTAGTCTCCAAAGTGTTTGCACAGATCAAATTGTCCTTGTTTGACAATCACTTTCGGACTATTCTCACAAAATTGACGTCCTGTGGGATGATTTCCTCCAGCAACTACATGTAATTTAATCATAAGCTAGTTTATAAACCATTAGGATAGCTTGGAATACAGAATAGGAGGAAACTTCTCTGCATGTGATCAGCAAATAATTATCTAGAAGACCAATATAACCAGAGTAATTTAAAAATATATGCATTTGCCTAATTTTAATTGCAATTATATATGCATTTACCTCATTTTAATTCTGTTGTGAAGTGATCAGATTGTTTTATGACACTTGTTCTCTGCTCTGTGGTTAAACTTGCTCTGTGACATTTAGTATAATTTTACAAAACGTACAAAGATGTTTCCCTAATGAGACAGGTATGTGTGTAACAAAATAGCTGAGAAATCTGGTCCAGAAAGGAATTAAAAAGTCTGCAATAAAAACAGAAAATTTTGGAAATTCTCAGCAGGTCAGACAGCATCTTTGGAGAAGAGCCATAATGGGATGGATTTTGCCTGATTGCAACAGCCATCGCCGGTGTGCTGGAAGTTGTTGGGGATCTGTTTCAGGTCCAAGGCAGTCAGCCAACTGATGCAGTGACACGGGTTTGCCTCTGAATCATGTGGTGGATGGGAGCGCCTCTGATGTTGGGTAGCCAGCATCACCTGATGGCCATGCAATAGCTGGCACTATAGTTAACAGGTAGCCCGTCCTCTATTAGAATTTGGAATTGTGCAACGGGCTTTTAAAGAAAGCTCTGCTGCTTAAATCTCCAGCACCTGAACTTCCAACACAAACTGACGTTGCAAAGGTCCAAGGAGAAGATTCCTCCACCATCACACGGGATAGTTTTGAAGTGGGCAAATGTAGTTACGAGCAGTAACAGCTTTAAAAGAATAGTTACTAGAGCTCTTTTGAAGCATGGTAGTGTGGGAACGTAACAATCACAAGCTTAATGACATTCACAGGATGGGTAAGCAAAACGTGTGATAAGAAGCACAGACTTCAGCCATCAGATAGATTAAGGTGCAGCTGCACCAGTTTATTAGAACTTTATAGTGTAAGTGTGATAAAGGAAAAAAGTATGTCATGCAGCTTTTGTATCAGGCAGACACCCTATAGGAGCTGACTGTGCCTGCCAAACTTGTGAATACAAGTCTCTGTTACCACAACTTACAGACTTGAGTGCTTTTGAGTGCTTTTGCCACAACAGGTTCAACCAAGGTCTGAGATGCCATGGTCCAGCCAATGCATCAGCCCATGGTTTAGTGGAGTCTTCCTGTCCTTGCACTGCCTTTTATTGCTGCTGCTGCATTGGTTGCTGTGCAGTCTAGTGTTCACCCCTCCAGCATTCATGGATGAAGAAAGACCGGCTGGGGGATTTTTAAGCTGTCACGATCTTTTTCCTTTCAGGCAGCCTAACGGGTGTCTCAGATCTGTGATGCTGCTTTCAGGGATGGCCCCTCTGCACCTGAGTTGTGGGCTGACCCCTTAAATTTTGGACCCAGTGCTTCTGGGTTCTGACTTTCCTGCCTGGGACTCCATCCCCTCAGTGTCAGCTCAGAAAGCCTTTGCACTAAGAAAATCCAGTGCCCTGCGACTCGGTCTCCTGGACATCATAAGGACTCTTGCAATGAGTCAGGGAAGTCACAAGAAGCCAGTTTTCATTGGGCAGGTTACTGAAGGCATGAGAGAAACAATCAGGGAGAATTAACCTGTGTTGAACTGGAGTTAAATGATGTGCAAATGGGCAATTAAACGTATCAATGAGTTTCCTGCCACTAAGAGGTGAGTTTCCCATCTTGTGACTTAATCGTTTAAAGTAAGAAGTCTCACAACACCAGGTTAAAGTCCAAAAGGTTTATTTGGAATCACGAGTTTTCGGAGCGCTGCTCCTTGCTCAGGTGAGTGGAGAGGTAGGCATACTCTGTGTTTGTGAAACCTATCTCTCCACTCACCTGATGAAGGAGCAGCAGCTCGTGATTCCAAATAAACCTGTTGGACTTTAACCTGGCGTTGTGAGACTTCTTACTGTGCCCACCCCAGTCCAACGTCGGGATCTCCACATCATTAATCGTTTAAAGTTTTCCCACCACCAGGAATCTGACCTGCAGCGTCCCACGCAATTCTCTGTGCCTGGCCGCCATCTTGCCTGCTCCAGCAAGGCCCAGAAAATCGAGCCCAACCTTTCAGGGCAATGACCTTTCATCTGAACTGGGAAATAATAGAAATGGAATGAGTTTTAAACAAGTGAAAGGGAGGGGTGGTAGAGGTAGTGGGGTGGGGTGGGGAGGGGGGGGGGTCAGGGGGAAAGAACAAAAGGATCTGCGATAGGGTGGAAGACAAGGGAGATTAAATGATAAAAAACAGTTTGGTGGTGCAGGGATAAACAGAGTGGCAACAGGACAAGCAAAGGATTAGTGATTTACATAAGGCTTAGGAGGAGAGACTGAGTAGACAGGGACTATACTCATTGGAATTCAGAAGAATGAGGGGAGATCTTATAGAAGCATATAAAATTATGAAGAGAATAGATAAGATAGAAACAGGGAGGTTGTTTCCACTGACAGGTGAAACTAGAACTAGGGGACATAGCCTCAAAATAAGGGAGAGCAGAATTAGGACTGAATTGTGGAAGAACTTCTTCACCCAAAGGTTGTGGGTCTATGGAATTCCCTGCCCAGTGAAGCAGTTGAGGCTACCTCGTTGAATATTTTCAAGGCAAACAATGAAGAAATTAAGGAATTAAGGGCTATGGTGAGTGGGCAGGTAAGTGGAGCTGAGTCCGTGAAAACATCAGCCATGACCTTATTGAATGGCAGAGCAGGCTCGAGGGACCAGATGGCCTACACCTGCTCCTAGTTCTTTTGTTCTTATAGACTTCTCCCAATTCACTGCTCACAATATAATCTCCTCTACATTGGGGAATCCAAATGCAGATTTGGTGATCACTTTGCAGAACACTACCATCCAATCTACCAGAATGATCGCAAGCTTGTAGTCCACCTGACATTTTAATTCTGCACTTTGCTCCCATGCTGAATCTCTCCATTCTCGCCCTCCTCCAACCTTCCAATGAAGCTCAGTGTGGGCTTAATGAACAGCACCTCACCTTTCAATGAAACACTTCACAGCCTTCCAGACTCGATGTGGAGTATAACATCTTCAGATCATAACTTCTTCCCCAACTTTGTTTCCTTTTTCTTTGCAGATTTATGGTCTTGCATTCATTCTTCTTTTGTTCTTGCTTTCCGATGACAACGGTTCATCATTCTGCCACTCACACCTCCTCAGGACATGTCATTTGTTTCTTTCCTTGTTCCATCACCATTTCTGTTGGCCCTGCACCACCAATTCTTTTGCCGTTTAATATTTCCTCTCTTCCTCCTTATTGTTGATCATTCCTTTTGTTTGTTTACTCATCCTTCCCCCACTTGCACTTAATTAAAACCTAAGATATTTCTGAGTTTTCCAAGTTTTATGAAAGGCTATTAACCTGAAACAAAGGTTATTAACATTTGTAAAAGCAAAATACTGCGGATGCTGGAAATTTGAAAGAGAAGCAGAAAATGCTGGAAAAACTCAGTGTTTTCAGCAATTTTTGATTTTATTTCAGATTTCCAGCGTCTTAGAAGAATCATAGAATCCCTACAGTGCAGAAGGAGGCCATTTGGCCCATTGAGTCTGCACTGACCACAATCCCACCCAGGCCCTGACCCTGCTAATCCCCCTGACACTAAAGGTCAATTTAGCATGGCCAATCAACCTAACCCACACATCTTTGGACTGTGGGAGGAAATCAGAGCACCCGGAGGAAACCCATGCAGACACGAGGAGAATGTGCAAACTCCACACAGTCGGTGACCTGAGGCCAGAATTGAACCCGGGTCCCTGGCACTGTGAGGCAGCAATGCTAACCACTGCACCACTGTGCCGCCATTTGTGCCACAATGCTGCCCTTATAAATATATATATAATATATATATATAAATATATAAAAAGGAATAGAGTGGCTAGAGTGAATGTTGGACCCTTGGAGGACGAGAGGGGGGAGTTAATAGTGGGAAATGAGGATATGGCTGAGTCTTTAAATAAGTTTTTTGTGTCGGTCTTCACGGTGGAGGACACAAATAGTTTGCCAAATATTAACGATAGAGGGTTGGCAGCAGGAGAAATACTTAATACAATTAATGTTACCAGAGAGGCAGTGCTGGGTAGACTAATGGGACTGAAGGTGGACAAGTCCCCGGGTCCGGATGGAATGCATCCCAGGGTATTGAAAGAAATGTCAGAGGTAATAGTGGATGCGTTAGTGATTATTTATCAAAACTCATTGCATTCTGGGGTAGTGCCGGTTGATTGGAAAACGGCTAATGTTACGCCGCTGTTTAAAAAAGGAAGGAGACAAAAGGCGGGTAACTATAGGCCGGTCAGCTTAACGTCTGTAGTAGGGAAAATGCTGGAATCCATTATTAAAGAGGAGATAGCAGGGCATCTGGATAGAAATGGTTCGATCAATCAGACGCAGCATGGATTCATGAGGGGAAAGTCGTGCTTGACGAACATGTTGGATTTTTATGAAGATGTGACTAGGGCGGTTGATGGAGGAGAACCGGTGGATGCGGTGTTTTTGGATTTCCAAAAGGCGTTTGATAAGGTGCCCCATAAAAGGCTGCTGAAGAAGATTAGGGCACACGGAGTTGGGGGTAGTGTGTTAAAGTGGATTGGGGACTGGCTATCCGACAGGAAGCAAAGAGTCGGAATAAATGGGTGTTTTTCCGGTTGGAGGAAGGTAACTAGTGGCGTGTCGCAGGGATCGGTACTCGGGCCGCAACTATTTACCATTTATATAGATGATCTGGAGGAGGGGACGGAGTGTAGGGTAACGAAGTTTGCAGACGACACAAAGATAAGTGGAAAAGTGAATCGTGTGGAGGACGGAGAAGATCTGCAGAGAGATTTGGACAGGCTGAGTGAGTGGGCGAGGATATGGCAAATGGAGTATAATGTTGATAAATGCGAGGTTATCCACTTTGGAGGAAATAATAACAAATGGGATTACTATCTCAATGGAAACAAATTAAAACATGCTACCGTGCAAAGGGACCTGGGGGCCCTTGTGCATGAGACGCAAAAGCCCAGTCTGCAGGTACAACAGGTGATCAAGAAGGCAAATGGGATGTTGGCCTATATTGCGAGGGGGATAGAATATAAAAGCAGGGATGTCTTGATGCACCTGTACAGGGCATTGGTGAGGCCGCAGCTGGAATACTGTGTGCAGTATTGGTCCCCTTATATGAGGAAGGATATATTGGCATTGGAGGGAGTGCAGAGAAGGTTCACCAGGTTGATACCGGAGATGAGGGGTTTGGATTATGAGGAGAGGCTGAGGAGATTGGGTTTGTACTCATTGGAGTTTAGAAGGATGAGGGGGGATCTTATGGAGACTTATAAGATAATGCGGGGGCTGGATAGGGTGGAGGCGGAGAGATTCTTTCCACTTAGTAAGGAAGTTAAAACTAGAGGACACAGCCTCAAAATAAAGGGGGGTCGGTTCAAGACAGAGTTGAGGAGGAACTTCTTCTCCCAGAGAGTGGTGAATCTCTGGAATTCTCTGTCCACTGAGGTGGTGGAGGCTACCTCGCTGAATATGTTTAAAGCGCGGATGGATGGATTCCTGATCGGTAAGGGAATTAAGGGTTATGGGGATCAGGCAGGTAAGTGGTACTGATCCACGTCAGATCAGCCATGATCTTATTGAATGGCGGGGCAGGCTCGAGGGGCTAGATGGCCTACTCCTGCTCCTATTTCTTATGTTCTTATGTTCTTACCTGTAGTATTTTGTTTTAGTAAAAAGTTTGTAAATCAGTTCTATTATTGCACTGATAAGCTATTGAATGCAATGTCCTTTAAGTTTTCACTTGTCTATTCTTAGATTTGGTTTCCAGTATATTTACGGATTTCAGCTCATTTTATAACAACCACACTGACCTTTCCCTAATATTGAAAGACACAACTGAAACAGGGCCACTCTTTAACAACATGCATATGTTTTCTCAGGAACTAAGTTCATACATATAACTGAACATGTGAAATAATAATTTTATAACAAGAGATTCCAGGACTGATATCATTTTGGAGGAAATAAATTCTCCAAATATGTCACTTTTGCAATGATAATGATAATAAATCAGGCTGTAGTTACCATACCACGTTAACATCAGTCAAACCCCACACCGGGGGGGTGGGCGGATGGGGGGGAAGTGGAGGCAAACTTCCTCGAGAAAGGTGAAACTTGAAATTTCACTTCAAAATGAGTTTGGGGGTGAGCAGCTAATTTTCATTCCAGGTTTGGCATCAGTCCAAACGAGTGTTGGCTTTGCAACAATTCGAAATTTGGAGTGTGAAAATAATGACATCCTTCATTATTGATGAATGTGTTCCTCATTTGTTTCTCCTCTATTGGGGCCAACCTGGTACTTGAACTCACCCACAAACTCTGATTCCCATGAGATAGTCACTCACCCTCTTTGCTTCCAAAGAATATCCTCCATACTTCTCTTCATTTCTTCGGCAGCCCAGTGGCAGAGCGGATAGCATTACTGCCTCGCCAGGGATCTGGGTTAAAATCTGTCCTTGGCTCACTGTGTGTGTGGAGCCTACACATTGTCTGCGTGGGTTTACTCCGGGTGCTCCGATTTCCTCCCACAGTCCGAAAGACGTGCTGGTGGCACAATGGTGAGCACTGCTGCCTGACAGCGCCAGGGACCTGAGTTCGATTCCCAGCTTGGGTCACTATCTGTGTGGAGTTTGCATGTTCTGCCCATGTTTGCGTGGGTTTCCTCCGGGTGCTCTGGTTTCCTCCCACAGTCCAAAGAAATGCGGGTTAGGTGGATTGGCTATGCTAAATTGCCCCTTAGTGTCAGGGGGACTAGCTAGGGTAAATACATGCGGTTATGGGGATAGGGCCTGGGTGGAATTGTGGTTGGAGTAGACTAGCTGGGCAGAATGGCCTCCTTCTGCATTGTAGGGATTCTATATTTGTTTAATCCTGGTTAGGTACATTGGCCATGCTAAATTCTCCCTCAGTATACTCGAACAGGCGCCAGAGTGTGGTGACTAGGGGCTTTTCACAATAACTTCATTGCAGTGTTAATGTAAGCCTACTTGTGACACTGATAAAAACCTTTTTGTCATATACACATCTCTACATGATCACTCAGAACCATTACCATAGTTATCTGTGCACAATCCTCCACCAGTTTTCAATATTCTTTTCAACATATTAGTTGAACAGTATTCTATCCGCTCATGCCCCAGTGGTTTTTGATCGCATTTAATTTTCAATCATTATTCTACCTGGGACAGATTCCATTCAGATCAAGACTCCTGATCTGCAAGATTTGCATTGGGATCTTGGAGATATACGTCAGTTGCCGTGAGGTGAAAATAAATATGGTCAAAGGTGACGAGTAGCATTCACACGGGGGCCGGAAATAGTCTGTCAAAAAGTAATTGAAGCCTCTGATCTTCTCTTTCACAAAAGGCTTTTACTGTCACCATAATTACTAAGCTAGCTTTACCTCCACAGTATTCTCTCGTTTCCTCTTACTCTGTGAGAGAAACAAAATGAAACCTAGCAAGATTTATTGGCATATTGGAAGTGTAAGATTGTGATAATGAGGAAAGAGATGCACATTCTGCCTGCAAATGCAGGTGGACAGAACAGAAAGTAGCAGGAGTAGCAAATTGTCTAGTCTAGTCTCATCCTATCCATTCACCTTTCACCACATGTGGTGAATCAGCCACAGATATGTGACAAATCGTTGCTGTTCATTTTTAGAGGCAAACAATTTTGTGTTGAGTGTTGAGTGAAAGCTGCCTCGCTGGCTATGGGTATAGATCTCACTCGGCACATCGCTATTTGTTATCCCATCCCTAATTGAGCACGGAAGAATCAGCCATGTTGCTGTTAGTCAGAAGTTACAGATTGATCAGACCAAAACTATGATCATTGGGATTCACTTCATTCATCGTATTTCTGATGACTTGGAAGCTGGAGGGACATTAATTAGCCAAAGAGACAAGGGGTGGAGGGGCTTTTGGGGGAAGAGTGTTGATGGCCTTCTCGGTCCCAACTTCGGACAGCTAACCTGGCACCAACTATAGGCAACCTCACATTTACTTTCATGTGTGTGAGAGAGCTGGAGAGGGAGTGTTTGAGAAGGAATGTGAGACAGTGTGAAAGAGTGTGCTAGAGAGAGACAGTGGGGCACGTTTTACCGTTCTGCCCGCCACGCGAATCGGAGCGTGCGAGGGGCGGACCATAGAAAGTCCGTTGACGTCAGGCCAGTGTGTGTGAGGGAATGTGTGAGGGAATGTGTGAGGGAGTGTGTGAGAGAGAGCGTGGGGGGAGGGGGGGAACAGTGTGGGGGTGGGGGGGGGGGAGAGAGTGTGGAGCAGGGTGTGGGGTGTAGAGTGTGTGGGGGGGAAGTGTGGAATGAGAGAGGGTGTGGGGGGGGGAGTGTTGGGGGAGAGAGTGTGGGGGGAGAGAGTGTGTGGGGAGGAGAGCGTGTGTCTGGGGGGAGTGTGTGGGGGGGATAAGAGTGTGTGAGGGATAAGTGTGTTGGGGTAAGTGTGTGGGGGAGCGAGTGTGGGGGAGAGAGTGTGGGGGAGAGAGTGTGGGCGGGAGAATGTAGGGGGGAGAGTGTATGGGGCAGAATGTGGGTGGGGGAGAATGTGCGGAAAGAGAAGGTGGGGGGGAATGTGTGGGGGAGAGTGTGTGTGGGAAGAGTTTAGGGAGAAGAGTGGGGGGAGGAGAGTGTGTGGGGTTAAGAGTGGGGGGCTGAGTGAGAGGGGTGGAGAGTGTGGAGGGGGTAAGATTGTGAGGGGGGGAGAGATAGTTTGCCAATCTGTTTCCTCACTCACTCTCACCACCACACGCCAACACATACACACGCACACACACTCATACCCACCTAAGTACACTGACCCTCTCACACCCTGTTGGTTTTTATTACTTTTTCTTAGCTTAACAATTTATTGCTTTGACATTGCTGTACTTTTGTTTGGTAATTGCTTCTTTCCTTAAAACCTCAACATTTTTTTGAAATTCAGTTTATTGTTGTGCCAAACCTTATCTTTCTGGAATTTTCTTAATGGTCCCGTGAGTGAGAAAAATATGCAAATATGGCCCTCATTCATAAAAGTTGACAAGCCTGGTTCAAAACCTCAAATTTAGTTTCAAACAATTGTACATTTATTTGATTAATATTGTATACATTTTGTATCATGTGGCAAGTATAGTGACCTGATCACTGCAGTTTTTGCAAGCATCAAGATCCTATTGGATCACACCCATCTAACTGACAGTCCAGTGCAGTAATAATGGAGTTCTGCACTGTTAAAGGTACTCTCCTTTGTTAAGATGTTCAGGGGAAACCCTCCATCAACTGGTTCATTCTCTCATGATACTATTCAAAGAAATGCAGGGTTCACATTCTTTCCTCTACCACCACCCAAAACTGGACAACTGGTCACTCAACTCTTTGCTGTTTGTGGCACCAAGTGGTGGGAAACCCTGGACATCCTGTGTACGTCCCACCAAGTCTTCAGCTTTAAAGGAAAAGCAAATGTGCCTGACTTTCCTGTACTAACACTGAAAAATGTTCAGTGGGTGGTTACGGGATGGGGCGGGGTGGAAAGCAGAGAGAGTAACGTGAATATAAGTAGCCATGGATAGAGTCTGCTCATGTCAGGTAAGGAGTGACTCGAATTTCAGAGAATAAGTCGACTCTTGGTGGCTGCGCTTCACATTTGACAGCGACTAGTCTCTGGCAGTTAGTATTGGATATCTGCTGCCTTATAATTTATTTAACGATTATGTGCCACATGTAAACTTACGTCTGTACCTGCTGGATAGAATAAGAAAGGCTGGAATCCCATTAAATTAATGTAAGTTTGTCCACCAAAAGAAGTTGAACTACTAGCCACTTGGTTAGCTCACAAACAACAGGATATCTTCTTTGTTAGTGTGCGAACCAAAACCCTAAGTTACATTAGAAAGCTGGACTAGATCCCAACAAATTTTTGATTAAACGTGAGGATAAGATATCTCTTTCCACTGACAAAGTAGGGATCTTTTATAGTGAAACAAATTTTATTGAATAACACAGTTTTAATATAACTCTAACAAATGAAGCAGCTTAACCATTAGTGGTTGAACAATATAGCAAATCCGGGCATACGTGCTATAAATTGTGTTAACAGTCTTGAAGCTTCCTTGGAGATTTTGTGGAGAGAGAGTGAGTTCTCAGGAACAGCCTGCACAGGCCATTGACTTCAGCAGGCCTCCAACAGCAACTGCGAAAACCTCTTTCTTGCTGCCACAGATCTAGCTCCGCACATTGACCACATTATCACATGACTCTGTCAATCTACTTCCCAAAGAATCTTCTGTGTAAACATTAGGTCTATAAAAGTAACAAATTCCGAGCTAATGAGTTGCTTTTACAACCCATGAACTAAATGTTTGCCACACACACTGACTGCCTGCAGAATAAAGCTGAAATTTTAAACTTTCTACAGAACCATAAAAAAACCTATAGAGCAACTGTCTATTATCATCACATCTTGTATTCACATACACATACGTGTAGCCCATAGCCCTCCCAACATATTTTCCAGTAAGATATATAAATATACTTTCGATAATATTTACAGGTCGCAGTTTACTGCTGAGATTATCTTTAACATTTGGCTTCACAACTGGAAAATTTATTTTACTGTGTATTTTAGAACAGCTGGCTGGATTTAATGTTCCTGACATGAGTTCCGCAGCTCTCCAACTGTGCCAGCACCACCGACAGCAGTGGCTTCTGCCAATATTTCTGCACATTGGATCCCTGGACCCAAGATAGTGATGGCAGGATGGGGGCCAAAGGGAAGGGTTTCAGGGTGCAGGGAGAGGTTGGAAGCAAGTGCAGGAGGTGGTTTGTTGTTGTACCCACATCCTTCTCCACCATCCCAAAGCTGGGTCCTTTGATCGGGGACAGAGTAGGCCAGTGGCAAATCCATCAAGGTTTGCTGGGGAGCCTTCAAGGGGCATGGGAATGCCTCTCTACATCCTGCCACCTTGCGTTTCCTGCATCGGCCCCTTCTCATCTCTAACTTAATCATGGGACATTTACCCACCACTGGAAGAATGGTGTGTGGACTCTCCCACAATTAAATGGGCCCAACTTCCTCGTTTCCTGCCCTGGTGGGCTGGATTAAACTCCTGGGATGGAATTAATCGAGTTCAGGAGTTCTGCTGATCCAATGCGTGAATTTAATATATGCTAATATATTGACAAAATGATGAATGTAATTAAAAGCCTGATAGCGCATGTGTCTTTAATAATGCAGTATGGATCCTCAATTGCTGATACAGAGATAAGCAAGAGGATGGATATGTGTCAACAAATGAAACATTCATACATTACACCAGCAACGTTATCATTTTCTGTTTTGCTAAATGCCAAAATCTTTATGTTTAAAAGCATGCCTTCCTTTCCCTGCAACATTTATAGATCTTTCTAGCCACAGGAGAGAAATATATAAATAGTAATTAGATTTCTGGAAGTTATGTTGAGCTGTTCTAATACATCTGTCTCTGACCTTTAATAAACATTCACTTGAAGAAGTGACTCCAGGGTAATAGGACTAAAAGTTGTTACAATAGATAGAGAAACCATTTCACAGTATTTATATTACCAATTTAAAGTTATCAATTGAATTTCTGGAATTTAAAAAATGCACAAAAAACACAGCCTCTATAAGTTTTATCTGCAAACAGCAAACATTGAAAAGCACAGCTCATTATAAATGAGCTTTTAACAGCAGAATCCTTTTAAAGTATTTTCCGCATATTTTGAATTTGAATATTTTTACGCATAATATAATTCAATACAACAGGAGTTCTCAGCAAAATGAATGAGATGGTTCTGAAGTCACTGACAGTCAAATGCTTCAGAATAAAAAAGATTTGTGTCTGGTCATCTTGTTTGTGAAGACAAAAGGAGGGTTTCCTATCAGACCATAAAACCATAAGATTAGGCCATTTGGCCCATCGAGTCTGCTCCGCCATTCAATCATGACTGATAGGTTTCTCAACCCCATTCTCCTGCCTTTTCCCTTTGATCCCCTTCCCAATCAAGAACGTATCTATCTCTGTCTTAATTATACTCAATGACCTAGCCTCCAAGACCTTCTGTGGCAATGAATTCCATAGATTCACCACCCTCTGGCTGAGGAAATTCCTCCTCATCTCGGTTCTAAACGGTCGTCCCTTTATTCTAAGGTGCCTTCGGGATCCTAGTCTCTGCGACTAACAAACATCTTCCCCATGTCCACTCTATCCAGGCCTTTCAGAATTTTGTAAGTTTCTATGAGATCCCACGTCATCCTTCTAAACTCCATCAGGTACAGGCCCTGGGTCCTCAAATGCTCCCCATATGTCAAGCTTTTCATTCTTTGGATCATTCTCATGAACCTCCTCTGGACCCTCTCCAGGGCCAGCATATCCATCCTTAGATATAAGGTCCAAAATTGCTCACCATACTCCAAACATGATCTGACATGATATGACCATTTTCCTGTGGAATAGATTTATTTTCTTGTTGCAGGTTTCATTGTGTTTGGGTTATATCAGATAATTTTTCTTCAGTCACAACCATCCACCTGCTCTACACTGCCACTTGCTGCAGTTTGGGTTTTCAAAAAGCTCTACTTCTAAGCCTTTCTGCTGCTCCTCAGCCTCTCCTTGCCTCTGCTCTAAAATCTTTGGCTTATGCACTTCATGGCATGGACATGGTCTCTCCAGCCATGTACCCGATTGCAATCCTTCCCTTCTGTTCTTTTTAAAACACTCCCTACCTCCCTACTTTCCCTGCCTCCATGTTCTTAAAACATGTAATGTAACTGTTTCCAGTTCTGATGAAAGGTAAACAACTATAAATGTTAACTTTCTCCCTTCATAGATGCTGTCTGACCCACTGAGCATTCTCAGCATTTCCTTTTTTTATTTTAAGTTTCCATCCTCTGTAGTAAGAATTATTCCTGTTATGAGCCCGGACACTCCCATTTCCTCTGCACCTGCTGTACACTGATGAGCAATTGGAACAAACCCTTCTCGTCTTTCTCCTTGCAAGTGAAACTTCAGCAGCAGCTGTTGCTCCTGCAGGAAGAATCATGGGGGCGATTCTCCCATCGTGACCCGCAACTTTTCTGGCGGGTCGGGCTGGGAGATGCGCGTGTCGGCCATTTCGCGGGTTCCCCGCCAGCTTTTACGACCCACTTGCATCTCCCAACCGCAGAAAAATGGCACTGCTGGGACCCGCAGAAAACCAGCGGGCCGCTAATTAGCATGAGTTTACATACCTCAGCATGCCATTATCGGGATCCACACGGCAATCTCCGCCCACGTCTGAGTCTCCCACCTCTTTGGTGTGATGTAACTTTGGCGCGAATCAGAATAGGTATATAAAAGTCTTAACCTAGCTTGGCAGCCTTGAACTGGCGTGAAGAGATTAGTGCTGCTAGCGGAGTGCAGGGGATGTCCCAAGCAGGCCCTGGAGATGCCTGGTGGGCTTCCTCCTGCTGTCTTCAGGTGTTGGCCCATGGACCAGTGATATCTGTGGGAGAGTGGGGGTGGGAGGCTTCTATTTCCCACAGTTCTCTGGGTGAGGTTCCGTCAGGGAGTTCCGCTCACCATCTCCCCCCTTCGGGCAGCGCTGTAGCGCAGTGTGGGAGGCAGCCTCAAGGGATCTAGCTTCCCCCCCCCCCACCCCACATCCCCGGGCCGCGCTGTAGCACAGAGTAGGAGGGAGCCTCGAGGGCTCCCGCTGTCCCCCCCTCCCCAGGCAGCGCTGTAACGTAATGTGGGAGCAGCCTTGAGGGCTCCCGCTCACCCTCCCCCCTCCACAGTACTTTGCAGTGGCATTGTCTTGCCGCGGGGTGTGGTCAGAGACTTGGCTGAGTGCTGGTGTTCCAGGGTGGGGGAGGAGTGCACCATGTTCTGACTGAGGCCTAACCAGATGAAGCAGCTGCTGCTCCAGGCCGGGGTGCAGAGGTTCAGACATGGACTGCATGGAATCTGCTGTCACTGGGCACACATCTGGTGCTGATTTGCAGTCTGTCCCTGCCCTGTGACACGGACCAGTAACACATGCCTGTAACAGATGCTGCAGTTGCACACATAGCAATGGCTCAAGGGTGCGCATTGCCCACATCTGCTCACCGACCTGCATAATCTGTGCCAGCATTTGTCATGATGGGAATCTCACACAACCCTAATTGGGCCACGCATGGCACCATGGATTGTGTGGCATTGCCAGCTCCCACAAGTGGGGGTTCTGGCCCAAGTGAGGGATTGGGGTGGTGCTGGGTCTATGCAGCCGATGATAATAATCCGTCATTCTATGCTCTTTTCAAACCCACCGTGCAGATGGATCTCGGTTTGCTCGATCTGGAGCTGGCCATGTTGGTGGCGGAGGAGGAGGAGGCGGCGATTCAGGAGGTGGCGGGTGTGGAGAGACCACCGCAGGAACAGCCGCCACCACACCTTCAGGAAGGAGGGCAGGGGGCTGCCGTTGAGGGCCAGGAGGTGGGTGAGCAAGCTCCCGAGAGGGTGCACAGAAGGCGGAGGGTGTCGAGGCCAAGGAGGTACAGGCCCTGCAATTCCTTCGAGGCCCTCTCGGAGGAGATGTGCCATCACTGGCTGAGCTCTCCAAGACCACCGTGCGGCACATTTGTGAGATGCTCTCACACCCTGGCACCTGAGGGGAAGGACAACCACCCGCTCCCTATGGACATGAAGGTGATGGCAGCCCTCAATTTCTATGCCTCTGGTTCATTCCAGGCACCCAGTGGCGACCTAGTTGGAATCTCCCAGGCCTCTGTGCACAGATCTGTGCGACAGGTCACAGATGCCCTGTATGTCCGGGCAGGGCAGTTCATTAATTTTGATGTGGGCCGTGCACAGCAGGAGGCCCTGGCTCTCGGCTTCGTATCCATCGTCAGGGTCCCGAATGTGCAGGGAGCAGTGGATGGGACACACATCGCCTTGCGGGTCCCCCATGCAGGGCCGCAGCAATTTTTGAACCGGAAGGGGTTCCACTCCCTGAACGTCCAAATTGTCTGTGACCATCAAATGAAGATGGTCGATGCACGCCACCCAGGGAGTGTCCATGATAGCTTTGTGCTCTGGCAGTTGGACATCCCTGGGCTCTTTGAAGAAAGCCCATGCTCCCAGGATGGCTACTGGGTGACAAGGGTTACCTGCTAAGGTCATGGCTGATGATGCCTGTGTGGAGGCCCCAGACTGAGGCGGAGACCCGCTGCAACGAGGCCCATGCAGCCACCCGGTCCATCGTTGAGCGGTGCATCGGCCTGCTGAAGATGCGGTTCCACTGCTTGGACCGCTCTAGGGGGGCCCTCCAGTATGACCCTGTGCGTGCTTCACGCATCATTATCGTTTGCTGCGCTCTGCACAACATCGCCCAGCAGCGGGGACACCAGCTGGAGCAGGAGGGGGAGGATGAGGAGGAGCAGCGAGGGGGCGAGGTGGGCATCCCGCCATATGAAGAGCCGGAGGAAAGAGGGCAGGCGGCGATGGCAGGTGTCCGGCAAGTAAGGGCAGCGAGGGACGCCTTGATTGCAGCCCGCTTCACCCAGCTGGTGCTGTGCAGTGAGGGGGGTGCAACCAACACACACCCACCACACCCCAGGAGCAAGTGCAGCCGCTATTCCCCCTCCAAATCAAACTGGGCCCTCAAACCACCACATCACCCTTCCCCTGCTCCTGTTATCCCACCACCCTATCCCCCAGAAATATCCAACCCTATTAATGTGCCTGGGCTGGCAATGGTTGCGAGTCTTGGTTGAAGACTGGAGGATGATGACGACTCGCTGTTGTGCACACTGGGATCCTGCCTCTGGTACAACTCCAGTCTGACTCCTACCTGTACTCCGAATGCACGCTGCCACCCTGGTTGGGGACACATGTTTTTAGGCTGGGGGGCAGGGAGGGGGGGCACTTGCACCAAGGGTCTGGTGGATGTTGGGGGAGGTAGGGCAGGCACTCTGAAACATGTGGCTGAGTCTGCAAGGCTCAACAGACAGCACCTCTATGTTTGGGAGTCGGGAACACTGAGCTGTGAGCGGGGGGAGGGGGGCAGAGAATCAGAGACACATTAGTCACAGCGTGATGTGCAATTAACAGTTCATTGTGTTCTTAACATAAATGATTACCCAAACCCTGACTAATGCTGACCTTCACCCATGTCCTCTAGTGAAAGTGCAACTTTCTAACTTTGTGCTGTCTACTGCTTCTTCTCGGTGCTACCCCAGGATGCATATCAGAGGTGGAGGTGTCCAGCTGTGATGCATGCCCCGTTGCCTGTGATGCCCTTGGTAGACGTCCCCTGGGTGGCTGGGACCTGGAGGACCCTGGCTGACTTGCGGATGGCACTGTCTCGGTGCCACCCTGTTCATCTCGCTGGCCCTGAGATGCCCCAGTATGAGGAAGGTCTCGGGACGTTTGGGATCTCCTGGGTGAAAGACCCCGGCATGGGCTCAAGCTCTCCCTCCTCCCTTGGGGTGTCCAGAGGCCCCAGGGGCACTCCATGGGATGCCAGGGTAGCTGGACTGAGCTCCAGAAGCTCCGGCATCATCTGTTTCTGCCAGTCCTGGAGGCCCAGATGCGTCTGCCCCATGATGTGTGATCGTTTAGTCCTGGCCCTCTGAGACTCGACTAAGCTCTGGAGCCCCTCCGCTACAACATTCTGTGAGCGAGCCAGCCTCTGGAGCCCCTCAACAGTAGCCCTCTGAGCCTGGGCTAAGTTGTCGGGGCTCACAGCCACGGCCTGCTGTGTCTCCAGAATGCCAGCGAGAGTCCCAGCCATGGTCAGCAGTGCCCCCACATGCCCCCGACACCCATGGCCATCGAACGCTGTGCCTCCTGGATGCCGGAAACACACTCGCCCATGACCCATTGTGTCTCCAGGATGGCCTGGACCTTGTCACCCATGAGGACAGACCCCTGAGCCAGACTTTCCACTGTGGTCGCCACCCTTGCAGTGTTAGCCTGGGTCTCACGCTGTGTCGGCACCACCTCCTGCAACAGCACTCTGTCTGACTCCCCTAAACAGCCTTGCAGCCACTGCATGGTTGCTGACAGCCCTTCCACAACTCCCCGGGTTTCCTGATGCATCTCCACCAGCCTTGGGAGGAACAAACCCAGAGGCTCAGCAGCTGGTTTGGGGACAGTTGAATCCTGGCCTCCGGCAGACCTCCGTGTGCCCGAGCCCTCGGATGTGCCCACCTCCACACGATGTGCATCAGAGGCTGTGATGTGCTCACCAGTTCGTGACCCAGAAGTCTCAACACTAAAGGTACCCACAGTGGTGCTCGCCTCTCTGTTGGTGGGTTGTGTGGTACATGCTGGTGATGCTTTATTGGTGCTGCCCTCGGAGGATTCCTCAGTGCCTCCCTCCGAGGTGTCATCCAGGGGGTTGTGGGCAGTTTGCTCCAGAGCAGCGGGGTGGTGGCAACACCCAAAGGGCCGGGTTCCTCTGGGTCCAGAGCTGGAAAGAACACACATTAGGGGGAGGCAGGCAGGACATTCCATGCAGCATCACACTTACTTAGAGGAGGACCTAGGTTGAGGGTGCGCTTCTGCTCACTTGCATGCTGTACGCCGACCTGGCTATTGGTGACAATTCGGGATCCCCATCACCCCCTGCCAGCTCCATGGCACGCTCCTCCAGCTGCCGCAGGTCAGGCACACCACCACCAGCCTGTGTTGTCTCCCGTGCATTGTGGATGTTCTTTTCCTGTCAGAACATAAGGTGGATAGCAAGCATTAACATATTGCAGTGCAAGGTGTGCAATGCGTGCCTGTGTCTCGGGCGTTGTGCTGACAGCTTCGGCGAAAGCGGTCACCACTGAAGGATGCTCGTTGAGGGGTGAGGGGAAGGGGTTAGATTCTGTTCCTGGGGGAAGGGTCACTTGATGCATTCCCTTCAGGTGTCTAAGCAGGGTTGGAGATCCGTACCAAGCATGTGCGGGGTTCCAAGAGGGAGGCTCACTCACCCTTGCTGCTCGCAGAAGGTCGTACATTGTTTTGCGACACTGCCTGCCAGAGCGGGGTGTCAGGCTCCTGGCATTCACCGCTTCTGCCACCTCCTCCCACAATGCCGTGGTAGATGCACCCTTTGGGTTGGGGCCCTGGGCAGAGAACAGACGATGACGTCTCTCCTCCACAGCATCTAGTAGGTGCTCCTGGTCTGCCACCGAAAATCTGGGAGCCAGTTACGAACAGCCATCTTTGTGGCGTGACTGGCTGTGTGTCCATTCCTGCAGCTTATATTCAGCTCTGGCTTATTAGGGGAGTGCAGGTGCAGTGAGTGCGGCCAGTCAAGGGCCCGTTGGCAACAAACCCTTGTGAGAGATTTTGAAGGCTGCATTCAGTTGAGTGTCATTCATCCCTCAGGGTGCTGATTGGCTGCCATTCAATAGGCTGCTGTGTCCGGGGGGGGGGGGGGGGGGGGTGCAATACTCAGGGCTCCCATTCAAGAGAGGGAATGACCACAAGGTGGGGTTGTGCATGTCAGCACAATGCTAGTTCTCTGCAGGGCAGCAGTGAGGACAGTGTGTTCAAGGATGGAGGGATGGGGTACCCGCATTATCCAGATTAATGGGGGCATGAGGTGGCAGCGATGTCTGTGTGTGGGGGGGATCCGGGACGGGGGGGGGCAGGGGGGGCAGTGACGAGGCCAGCGATGTATGTGGGGGGATTGTGGGCCAGTGATATCTGTGTGGGGGGGTTGTGGGGGCCAGTAATGAGGCTAGCAATGTCTCTGTGGGGGGATTGTGGGGGCCAGTAATGAGGCTAGCAATGTCTCTGTGGGGGGGTTGTGGGGCCAGCGATGAGGCCAGCGATGTCTGTGGGGGTTGGATGGCAGTGATCTGGATGCTGGGAGGTCCTTTCAGTGATCTCCCAGCGATGTGCACATGCGCTGGTTCCCACTCATCCTGCCGATTTCAGGCTCTTTGCTGTGAATAGGCCCCGCCCCCGGGTTTTTAATGATATTCACGATCATGACCTCTGCATTGCACAGAGTGCGGAGATTCGAGTGAGAAATTGAACTCAGAATGATTTCGAACAGTTTTCCCACCAATTCAATACTTTTGGGAGAATCGCCCCCTATATTACTGTCACAAAATAGCTCCACCAGGAAAGTTGTGCATTTTTTCATCCTTATCCCACATAAGATCATCCTACCGCTCTCCTGCTCTCTAACGCCTCCCCAGTCTCTCTGTGTCTGGTCATTATTGTTCTGTTAATCACCACTAAAACTGATCATCTGCATGCACATCTGCTGTTGAGGGAGCTTTCTGTATATAAATTAGCCACTGAATTTTCTTGCTGCATTCTGAAATAAGCCTTCACTTGTAACGTACTTTTGATTGTGAAAGGTGCCATATCAATATAAACTTGTTCATCGTGACTCTGTTCTGCAAAACATATTTCCTTCTGATCTTTAATCTTGCTCAGCACATTGTGCTCTGTAGCTTATGTTCAATACAAAGAAGTGAGTTTATTTCTACATTCTCTCCATTATTTTGCGTATGAGTACCAAGTTTTACCTCAGTGTTTTCTCCACGAAGGTTTAGCCTTTTCAGCCTTTCCCCACATCATTTGATTAGCTTCTGTGAAGATCATATTTGTATTGCTCTCGGGTTGTATTAACGATAGAGGGTTGGGAGGAGGAGAGGTACTCAATACAATTAATGTTACCAGGGAGGCAGTGCTTGGCAGACTAACGGGACTGAAGGTGAACAAGTCCCCGGGCCCGGATGGAATGCATCCCAGGGTACTGAAAGAAATGTCAGAGGTAATAGTGGATGCGTTAGTGGTTATTTATCAAAATTCATTGGATTCTGGGGTAGTGCCGGCGGACTGGAAAACGACTAATGTTACGTCGCTGTTTAAAAAAGGAAATAGACAAAAGGCGGGTAACTACAGGCCGGTTAGCTTAACATCTGTAGTTGGGAAAATGCTGGAATCCATCATTAAAGAAGAAATAGCAGGCCATCCAGATAAGAATGGTTCGATTAAGCAGACGCAGCACGGATTCATGAGGGGAAAGTCGTGCTTGACAAACTTGTTGGATTTTTATGAAGATGTGACTAGTGCGGTTGACGGAGGGGAACCGGTGGATGCGGTGTTTTTGGATTTCCAAAAGGCGTTTGATAAGGTGCCTCACAAAAGGTTGCTGAAAAAGATTGGGTCACACGGAGTTGGGGGTAGGGTGTTAGCGCGGATTGGGGATTGGCTATCCGACAGGAAGCAGAGAGTCGGAATAAATGGGTGCTTTTCTGGTTGGCGGATGGTAACTAGTGGTGTGCCGCAGGGATCGGTACTGGGGCCTCAACTATTTACCATTTATATAGACGATCTGGAGGAGGGGACTGCGTGTAGGGTAACAAAGTTTGCAGACGACACAAAGATAAGTGGAAAAGTGAATCGTGTGGAGGGTGTAGAAGGTCTGCAGAGAGATTTGGACAGGCTGAGTGAGTGGGCGAGGATCTGGCAGATGGAGTATAACATTAACAAATGCGAGGTTATTCACTTTGGAAGAAATAATAGCAAATTGGATTATTATCTAAATGGAAAGAAATTACAACATGCTGCTGTGCAGAGCGACCTGGGGGTCCTTGTGCATGAGACGCAAAAACCCAGTCTGCAGGTGCAACAGGTGATCAAGAAGGCAAATGGGATGTTGGCCTATATCGCAGGGGGATAGAATATAAAAGCAGAGATGTCTTGCTGCCTCTGTACAGGGCATTGGTGAGGCCGCAGCTGGAATACTGTGTGCCGTATTGGTCCCCTTATTTGCGGAAGGATATATTGGCCTTGGAGGGAGTGCAGAGAAGGTTCACCAGGTTGATACCAGAGATGAGGGGTGTTGATTATGAGGAGAGACTGAGCAGATTGGGTTTGTACTCGTTGAAATTTAGAAGGCTGAGGGGAGATTATATAGAGACCTATAAGATAATGAAGGGGCTGGATAGGGTAGAGGTGGAGAGATTCTTTCCACTTAGAAAGGAAACTAGAACTAGAGGGCACAGCCTCAAAATAAAGGGCGGTCAGTTTAGGACAGAGTTGAGGAGGAACTTCTTCTCTCAGAGGGTGGTGAATCTCTGGAATTCTCTGCCCACTGAAGTGGTGGAGGCTACCTCGTTGAATATGTTTAAATCACGGATAGATGGATTCCTGATCGGTAAGGGAATTAGGGGTTATAGGGATCAGGCGGGTAAGTGGAACTGATCCACTTCAGATCAGCCATGATCTTATTGAATGGCGGGGCAGGCTCGAGGGGCTAGATGGCCTACTCCTGCTCCTATTTCTTATGTTCTTATGTGAGAAAGGGACAAGGAATTAAGTTATTTTCAATACCACAGAACAACAGTTGTCCATAAATGTTAAAATTAAGGACATAGAAAGTCAGTTTGCACATTTGAGTTAGTAATTTATTCTAAAGCAGAATTCAATCTGGTCAGAGCTGACCATCAGTGGGACCTGCTGTATCCTAATAGATTAATGAGATTTCTCTCCATCTCTCCACAATACTGAATCATTTAACAAAATGAAGGTCGGGATTCTCTGATCGCACTCATCCCGCCACCGCTGCCATCCAAAGATGTGTGGGTTTAGTTGATTGGCCATGCTAAATTGCCCCTAAGGGTCCCAAGATGTGTAGGTTAGGGGGATTAGCAGGGTAACTACGTGGGGTTACAGGCATGAGGACTGGGTGGGATTGTTATCGGTGCAGGCTCGATGGGCCAAATGGCCTCCTTTTGCACTGTAGGGATTCTATGATTCTAACTCTTAAACAGATATCATATTTGCCCAACACTCTTTCTATCCTCCATTCTTTTTGTCCCTTTGTATTCCACACCGACACCAAAGTAAGACTAAAGTTCAAGGCCTGTACCTTGGCCTGACTGATAGGAAACACCTGACAGAACTGCCTTCTGGTGATATGCCCATTGATTTTACCAAACTTCCTGTGGGAGAGAACTTAACAACAATTCCCATTAACATCAAAAAATTAATAGGACTACAAATGCTTTCGTGACTTCATGAAATAAAAAAAAGTAATCCATGAGCTCTGAGTGCAGTTAGGTACTCTTCTCAAATCTATTCCATGTACTCCTACTTGGTGCTTCCCCTGCTCACTTGCTACCCCTGACTTTGGATAACCTTGGCCGACGTCTTCTAGCTGCAAGTCTCCTCTTTCGTCACGACAGAGTGAGGTGCTGGTGTCACTGACAGAAGGGCTGAGGAGCTGCTTTCCACAACAGGAGCACCCTGAGAGGAGCCCCCAGATGCTTCAGGCACACATATACCTTCCTGCTCACCGGAGCCACCCGAGGACCTAGCGGTGAATCCAGGCCCCTTGCCCCCTCTCGCTTGGCCACTACTGCATGAGGCAATGCAGGTTTCCAAGTTCGCATGCATCTTCGGCAACTACTGTGTTCCCCCCGACACAGATTACGAAGGAGTCCATCCAGGCCTGTCTGGTTTGCTGGAAATGGCTCTTCATCAAAATTGCCAATCTCTTCATGGGTGCAGCCATGTGCATATGTCAGAGACATGGGAGCATTGGTGGCCTGGATGGACTCCTTCTGTGTTGGGGGGGAGCATAGTCTCTGGAATCTCCAACAGAGATTCCCTAACCTCCTGTTCACCAGAATCTGACATCCAGTTGGCTACTCCAGAGCCCAAGACTCAGCATCATCTGGCATCCCAGAGTCTTTTGAGTGTTCATAGCCTGGACTGTCCAGGAATGAACATTTCAGCTCAATGAACTTTCGGCAGACATTTTTACAGTCGCAGATTCCTAATTAAGTGCAATTTTACACACAATGTTTACTTTGGTATTAAGTGCAGCCTTATCGTAGATGAGATCATTCTTTAGCCAAGTTGTGCCTGATGAAAGTGTCCTTCAGTCTTAAGAACTATGCAATCAGGAATAATCTTTGACTCTCAGGCATTATATCATCAAATGTATTCTATTGTTCAGTCTCCACTATGGCCCATTATTAACACAGGCAATGTCTGTTCATAGCATCATAGAGTCCTACAGCACAGAAGGAGGCCATTCGGCCCATTGAGTCTGCACTGACCACAATCCCAACCAGGCTCTATCCCTATAACCCCATGCATTTACCCTAGCCAGTCCCCCTGACACTAAAGGGGAATTTAGTAAGGCCAATCCATCTAACCCTCACATCTTTAGAGTGTGGGAGGAAACCGGAGCACCCGGATGAAACCCACGCAGACACGGGGAGAACATGCAAACTCCACACAGACAGAGACCCAAGCCGGGAATTGAACCTGGGACCTGGCGCTGTGAGGCAGCAGTGCTAACCTCTCTGAAACCGTGCCACCCTCATTTTTCACTGTTCTCACTTTTTAAGCTTGAAACACCACTCGATCCCTAAAGCTGAGTGAAAATATATGCTTGCCATTATCTCCTGTCTAAACTAACAGTAATAAAAAATGGAGAGAGATTGATGGTCAATGATTCTGTTCGTTTGTCACTTGGTTTGACATAAATTCAGTTTACTCGGTACAATATTCGAGTATCAATGTTCTTATTAATGAAAAGCACTTCGGCAAGTGTTATTGAACAGTTCGTGCGATTAAAAAATGTCTTTTCTATGTGATTGCATATTGTAGGCTGCACAGTACTTCTTTGTCAAGGCAGTATATTCATTGCATTGCAGTAATTGGAAAGGTTTGTCCCCTGAAGTCTCGATCTGAAGGTTATTTACAACGTTGGCAACAAAATTACATTCAACTGGCAGCACTTCTCAAACTGACAAAAAACTAACCTTAACTTCCAGGCACAGTCAGATGGTGTTCAAACCATTTGTGTCATTGCTTTGCAAAACAGCGCTATAAAGCCTGAGAGGCAAGTCATTCTGTCGGCTTTCACATAATAATATCAAGCACTAGACTAATTTATACCTGTGAACTTACTCCACTAGATTTCATTCTGTGTAAGACTTTTACTTACAGGGAGTCAGTAAGATTGTCAAAATAGCACAATTCAAAATTTAAGAATATTCATGAGATTTTTTTTATTCCTTCGTCGAATGGGAGTGCCACTGGTAAGGCCATTCCTAATTGTCCTTGATGTGAATAAATAATAGATATATTCATTTAGATTCGATAACAAAGTAGGATTTCCCCAAAGTTTAAAAATCTTTTCAACAAAATTATTCTGGTACTGTGTATTGTCTGCCAGTTTATCATTATGCCCACCATTGTGTTTATTTTTAAGTTTATTTATTAGTGTCACAAGTCGGAACACTGCAATGAAGTTACTGTGAAAATCCCCAGTCGCCACACTCCGGTGCCTGTTCGGGTACACTTATGGAGAATTTAGCATGGCCAATGCACCTAACCAGCACATCTTTCGGACTGTGGGAGGAAACTGGAGCACCCGGAGGAAACCCACGCAGACACGAGGAGAACATGTAGACTCCACACAGACAGTGACCCAAGCCGGGAATTGAACCCAGATCCCTGGCACTGTGAGGCAGCAGTGCTAACCACTGTGCTTCCCCAGAAAAAAGAGAAATAACAATGCCATGTTGGGAACATTTCCCCTCAAAAACCTGATGAACCTTTGCTTCTCTGACATCAAATGGAAATAGTGAACAGAGCACCAATGACCCATGCTGCCACCCATCTTGAATGTTATTTTTATGTTGCTGGATCAATAGTTTGCTTGGTGTA